>NC_089752.1:23868000-23985500 GCF_040412425.1 Macrobrachium rosenbergii
TTTTTAGGAAAATCAGAAATACCGAAGACTTATTTTTTTTTACATATGCGTACAGTATTCCAAAACTAATCTTGCCTATATATAGCTTGCATGAAACAATATGCAAGAGGAAAATTACACTTATTGCTTAAGGTCATGTAAAGATGTGAAAAAACTTTAATATAAACAATTTGTCGTTCTTAGGAGCTAAATCATTTTCCTGGATAGTGAGTTAGTGGCCTTATTGTTGTAACTTTTTTTGTTAATTAATTTTTTTTTTCTTTTGCAAACGTGAAAATGTGTGTTTGAAATAAAATCTTCTATTAGAAATTCAATTTTAGTCTCCACATTTCACAGTCTATTGGTCCCAGAGAACAAGTTAAGTTTAACCAGACCACTGAGCTGATTAACAGCTCTCCTAGGGCTGGCCCGAAGGATTAGACTTATTTTACGTGGCTAAGAACCAATTGGTTACCTAGCAACGGGACCTACAATCCAAATAACTTGATAACAGAGTTAATGAGAAAAATTTTTTGTCTATGTGTTCTGAAATCAAACCTCCTTCTGTTAGAGATTCCATTTTAGTCTCCAGGAAGGGCAATCCACTCGAAGAAGATGATAATCAAAGCATTTGGTCTCCTTAAACCTTGACGCAGGCACGCACAAGGCATGTAGTCAGAGCGGCATCCTGAAAAAAAAAAAGTCCTTCTCAGTCATTTTTTTCCTAAGAAATTAATGGAATCAAAAGGAAAACATCCTGTCGTACGTAACGATGATTTTCCTTTCCCTTTTCCATTTTCCGTAAGGGTTCGTCCGATATATTAAGATTAATTGAAGAAAACCCGAGTCATCTTACTCATTTATATAATGGGACAACTTATTTATGAGGATGAGACTAACGACAACAGAACTATTCATTTACATTTGTTATCCATTCATGCCATAGATCTTAACGGTGCTGTTGACATCCCATCTCTCCACGTCCCCAAGAAAGAAGAGGAGGAAAGGAGAACGGGTAATTAACCCCGGACCTTTTCCTGTCTAGCTTATTAACAAAATTGCCAGAAGTGGAAAGACATTAATGAAGACCTACCGTTTCCTCTGGGCATTCTTGTATGGCAGTTATTACGTCCTGCAGCAGGTCATGCTCCTCAGATCCAATCCTCACTCCCGCCCAGGCCTCCAGCCACGCCCGCATTCCTCCTGGCACGCCCACAACTTCGGCGTCTCCGTTTAGCCATCCCTGGCGAATAGAAGGAAATTGGGTTAATTCCCCGGACACACATCGACTTAGAAATGAAGGGGATTCCAGGTTAATCAGTCTGGGTGATTATAAACACGCCACAGAGAGAATTGCCGACGAATCGACGAAAAGATTTGGCGTTGTCAAGGACGCTGCGAAGGACAGCTTTTCAAAGTAGGTTGGTCTCTCACTTAGAGCTCATTTCTGTCCTTTTGATGTCATTTAATATCGTACGTCACTGTCTCAAAATTGATTCATGACTGAAAAAAATGTAAGAATGAATGGTTGCGCATTCGCAATATTTTTTCCTCATCCTTAATGAGTATAACATTATGATATTTATTATTTAGTCTTTTCTGGTAGAAAGGGTCAATAATAGATAAACATAAAAAAAATAATATGTTTAATACTTTGACTTCATATTCAGCATCTAACTTTTAATCCATAATGTCTATTGAAAATTTTTTAATAATCTGTAAACAACATTAAGTAGTAAACAAACTTACGTGATTGGTTGAAGTTATGCACGACATGTAATCTGCCCAGAGGCTGGGGTCCGCCAGTATTGCTTGCACAAGGTCAGTAGTTGAATTGTCCTTCACAAGTACGAACGCTTCTCCAACTGTTATGGATGCAAGAAAATAATTAAGCTTTAAACGTGAATTTGGACATTCAAGAAGAAAGTAATTATGCTTTAAGTGTGAAAACGGAAATTCAAGAAGAAAATTGTGCTTCAAGTGTGAGAACGGAAATTTACCTACAAACCGACTACTCCAAACCTATCTCTCCATGCATCTGATACTACTATTTGATATTCATTTATTAATATATCAACAGAGTGACCGAAGGGGAGGGCAAAACCGTGGGTCGAGTCAGGAAAGACGCTGCACCCTATGATAGGTTAGGTTAGGATCTGGTTAGGTTGCATCCCTTAAACCGAAATTGCCTCACCCTTTGGGTATGGTCAACAGAGATGTCGGTTCCTACATAGCCAGTGCAACTTACTACCGTACGGGACGACTGTAATATACAAGCTGCGAGTGTATGTGAAAGAAGATGCGTTATGCAGCATGTGTAAAAGATGCGGGGTGTATTTACTGCTGGCAAGTCTGATAAGTAGACGTAAGAGGTAGTTACGAGGCTCTGAGAGTTTTCCATTTCATACAGGTCCTTGATACAGCGTCAAGAAGATGAATGAGGTGCTTTCGTTCAGCTTTACTAGCAGGAGACAGGGTTCGGTTCCCAACGAGGAGGAATGCCTTAATCACACTCCCTTAAAAAATTGCTCAGCCTCTGTTGACTTAAGTGGTGAGTTATGTACCTGATAGTTAACTGAAAGCCAGAGAGGCTGGAAGACAGACAGACCGTAAGTATGTGTGTGTGTGTGTGTGTGTGAGAGAGAGAGAGAGAGAGAGAGAGAGAGAGAGAGAGAGAGAGAGAGAGAGAGAGACTATTGTTGTAAAAATAAAGCTCAAGGTTCACTTTCATGACGGCACTAAATTATACACATACGCAAAACGTCTCTAAATAAATGAATATATAAATGATTAAGCAGAGAAATAGACTGAGAATGCAAAAAATTCGAACCATCGTTGACTTTTCTCTAATAGTAACGACGCTATACCTTGGAGCTACAGCAAGTCCAAAAGTAGAGGTAATCATGGCTAATGGGTGATACTGCAAATACTGGAAAATAACAATATTGAAATCAACAAGTAAAGCAACACAGTATATTAAGAGTAAAGAGAACTAGACCATTTTTAGGTCCTGTCTGGAGTAAGAAATATGAACTGGAATTATTCAGTGACAGTGTTGAAAAGCGGAAGAAAACCAGAGGGCGTGACCTGACAATCAAGGTAATTGAACGTGACGTAAAAATGAAGGAACGAGGAGCAATTCGAAAAGTAAACGCGGTGTTTTTCTTTTAGAACAAATCTAATGTTTGATTCAATTGTTACCTTGATGTTTTACGTTGATACAAAGAAACAATACGTTCACACAACTGTTCAAATGTTGCATGATAACATACACAAAGCGTAGCTTCGTCGTTTCCATTCCTTAATTTACAGTAGTCCTTTCATTGTTGGAAATGAATGTTGGCAGCAGTTCAACATGAGTGTCGCCAGTTTTAGTTTTTTTAAATGTATTGGCAGCACTGGTTGCCAACGCTGCTTTGAATGAGGCTCGAAAAGCCTCAAGTAGTCAACGAAAAGAGCAATTACGAAAACTCCTGACCTTTCTTCTTTCTCTTAAACTTTCTCCCCTCCCTAATTCTTCCTCTTCCTCTCTCTCTCTCTCTCTCTCTCTCTCTCTCTCTCTCTCTTCTCTCTCTCTCTCTCTCTCTCTCTTCACTGGGTGACTGGCTCCTTTGTGTCTCCCTTGACAAGTCCAACTTGCAAGGCTCGGTGAAAGGCGGACTACTTTATAAACAAAGAGACATCAGATATCTCAGAAAAAATATGAATTTGCTTTTGCTGTTGTTGTTTTTATTATATATCAGTGGTCCGTGTCTATTAACGTTGACAGTATGTTGAACTGACTAAGTGCCTCTTTTTATCATGTTTTAAATGTCTGCCTCTGAAATACTGACAATAGTTACCACTGATATCGTAATTCTGATCTCAACAGCACAGGAGAACAGATCTCGACTTACAAATTCGTTACAGAAACCAATTTAAAAGCAGAAGTTAACAGACTCACCTGTGGAATCAAGTATTCCGGTCTTGTTTGCCAACTTTCTTGGCCTTTTCTCTTGGATATATGACACAGATATGTAATTTACATCTGTCTGAATCAGTAGGACTTGAAATGGAGCTTCGAATTTCAGTACACCTGCAAGTTCACCTGGCCATGTATATTCATTGCCTTAGTATATCTGCTTGCACATGACTAAACAAAATCACTGTGGGGCAATTAAGATTTCAGGTTTGAAAAAGACTGGAAAAACCAACAGGATCTCAAAACCAGTAAAAATTTGGATTGCAACATAAGGGTGAACCTCTGGAAGTGAATTAGAAAGGTATTTGAGACCTGAGATACAATTCATTTCCTTTTAGAAAGATGGAACGTTACACGAACAAAGGTGACGTTAAGAATTTTCCTTACCTGGGCTTTGCTTTTCAAGCTTATTTAAAAGGGGAGAGAAAGGATCAAACTGAAGTTAATGGAAGTCGAAATAGCTTGAGTGTTCATTGTAGGTAAAGGTTTTTTCTTCTGAGACGCCATTGAAATTTGGAGTCTCTAACAGGTAAAACGAATAAAAAAAAAAAAGAGGGAAATACGAATTAAGATCAAAAGGAACAGTTCCAAGGAAAAATGAAAATAAAAAGTTGACATCAACCAACAAAGTGATCGAATTCCTTGCATATTTTTTTTTTAGATTCCCTTCAGTTAAAACGGAACCAATTAAGCAAGATAGGAGTTAATTAATTACTGACGCTGTTCACCCAAGAGTGGTCTAGCTTGAACTTTGAAACCCCTAATTTATCATTAGAAAGAAAAAGGACGAAAACAAAACAAAGAACAGCTTTAAGCCCAACCGAAGGCAGTAAGAACTTCTGAATATTCCAAGATTCACTGGAACAAATACCAGGTCAAACTGCAGTTAATAAGGTCCTATCAACAGAATGCCTGAGGAGCCATGAGAACGAATAGCTTGCAAGAGACCTTTCTTTTGAGATTCTCCGGTGACTGATGATTCTGTACATACCTTCTGGCATAACGGCGCCAATTATTTGAGTGCATTTCTCGGCAGCATCCCGGAATTCAGATAAGGTCGATGGGGAGAAGGCGTTCCGGCAGAGGTCAGCCTGTAATGATTGCATGTGAATTATTATTATTATTATTATTATTATTATTATTATTATTATTATTATTACGTGTCATAGGCATTGGGACCTGTCCCTCACTGGCTGTCGGCCTAAGAACAGATCAGCGCCTGCCCTATGAGCCTACAGAGGCGCAGGAGGACTTTAACTTTAACTATTATAGAACTTCATATGTAACGAGCCTAAAAGGCGAATGACTAGCTGTTGTAAAAAGCTTTCACAGATTCGTGTAACGAATTATGATTTTAATGCCAGAAATGTATTAGGATAAAGAAGCTAAGAGAAACGAAGAGATTATTGAAGGAAATACTTTTAAAATAAGTCAGGCAAAGTAAGAAAAAAACTTTTAGTTATGTTGATTACATTATGGATTGGTTCATTCTCAGTCAAATTTGAACCAGCGACAACCCATTTATTGCAGTTTTCATGCGAAAGGATTAATAGGATCGTCCCTAAATTTCTGGAAAGTACAGTCCACACACGTGCTTAATGAGATATATTTTTCTATTATGTAAACATAAACATTTGAATTTTATACACACACATTATATATATATATACATATATATATATATATATATATATATATATATATATATATATATATATATATACATTATATATGTATATATATATATATAACAGTATATATGTATATATATAATATGCGTATAAAATTCACATTAACATAACTTACAGAATAGAAAAAATATATCTCATTAGGCATGTGTGTGAACTGTACTTTTCAAAGGGACGATCCTGTATCTTTCATGAAAACTTTCAATAAATGGGTCGTCGCTAAGTTCAAATTTGACTGAGAATGAATTAATCCGAAATATAATCAACATACCTAAAAGTTTTTTTCTTACTTTGCCTGACTTATTTTAAAAGTATTCTCTTCGATAATCTCTTCGTTTCTCTTAATTTCTTTATCATAGTACATTTCTGGCATTAACATCATATATATTTATATATATATATATATATATATATATATATACTGTGTGTAAATAGCGTGTCTGTGTATATATAAATATAATCTTTAACCATGGCTTAGATGCCAATGTACCTGCAAATATATATTACTCGTAAATACCTCCATACCACCTTTCCACTCACGCCATTCATTCTTTAAGCAATATTTCGAAATACAAATATATAAGGTATTACTTCACATCGTCGACTATATTTTGTAAAAAATTTTCTTATTAAAAAATCTGAGTCCTTGCATTCTAATGACAGGCGCGATGCACTTTAATAAATGTAAAGATTAAATGTATGCATTACACGAAAAATGCAATTCTGGTCAGCATGTATATAAATATTCAGAGATCAAAAAAGAATCGATGATAATACAAGAATCAGGAACTACTTTCTTGAATGACTTTTTGAAAAATTTTTGTTTTTCGTTTTCGTGGTAAAACTCGCTAAGTGAGAGTTATGAACAGCATGCTATCATAATACTAGAAATTAGGATAACTTTTGTTCCTGCATATGAAATGAAAACAAAGTGAAACTGAATCGCAACACAAAATGAACACGAATTAAGGAAGATTAACAAAGTTCAAAGATAATCCGAAGAAGAAAAACAATGCTAAAGTCTGGAAAAATACAGATTAAGGTATAAAAATAATAGAATCCTCGAATCTTACCGCCAGTTGAAAAGAAGACATATTACCAAAGAACTCATACCAGATCTTTGTAAACAAAATAGTCTGTCTTTAGGCTAAACAAATTCGGGTGACAGTGTTGTAAAGTTTGATTGTTTCAAAATGCGGTGAATGATCCCATGTATCTGATAGGACAGTAAATCAGATATACATATATGGGAGGTATGAATTAAGATCAACCGGAAGAGCAGGATGAACAAGAATTAAGCTAGCCTAATAAGTCTGAGATGAACTAAGTAGGTGTTCCTTCATTTCATATTTATTCGGGGGTACATTTGTTCATTAACCCTCTTCTCTGTATTCTAACCCAAGTTCTTACTCCAATTTATCTCGCCCCTCCCCCCATATTTTATTGCCTTTTTATTCCAAGTTTTGAGTAACCCAACTCGTCCTCCTTCCCACCTGCACGTGGTCAACCTGTTAGGCCAAGTAAACACGCGTGAAATGTTAACCTGTTAGGCCAAGGAAACGCGTGAAATGTTAACCTGTAAGGCCTAGCAAACACGCGTGAAATGTTAACCTGTTAGGCCAAGCAAACACGCGTGAAATGTTAACCTGTTAGGCCAAGGAAACGCGTGAAATGTTAACCTGTAAGGCCTGGCGCTGAAATGTTAACCTGTTAGGCCAAACAAACGCATTGAAATGTTAACCTGTTAGGTCAAGCAAGCAGCGTGAAATGTTAACCTGTTAAATAAGCAAAACGTGAAATGTTAACCTGTAAGGCCAAGCAGACACGGCAGAAATGTTAACATGTTAGGCCAAGCAAACGCGCGTGAAATGTTAACCTGTTAGGCCAAAACAAACACGCGTGAAATATTTAACCTGTTAGGCCAAGAGGAAAGCACATTGAAATGTTAACCTGTAAGGCCAAGCAAACACGCGTGAAATGTTGACCTGTTAGGCCAAGCAAACACGCGTGAAATGTTAACCTGTTAGGTCAAGCAAACGCGTGAAATGTTAACCTGTTAAGCCAAGCAAACACGTGAAATGTTAACCTGTAAGGCCAAGCAGACACGCTTGAAATGTTAACATGTTAGGCCAAGCAAACGCGTGAAATGTTAACCTGTTAGGCCAAGCAAACACGCGTGAAATGTTAACCTGTAAGGCCAAGCAGACACGCTTGAAATGTTAACATGTTAGGCCAAGCAAACGCGTGAAATGTTAACCTGTTAGGCCAAGCAAACACGCGTGAAATGTACTCGTACTTTCCATCATTTGCTACAGTTTTGAAAACTTTTTTTTTTTAAATTAAATTTCACTTGAATATAATTAGAAACAGCATCACTTATATTGGTTGGCTTCAATACCTCTTGGCCTGGGGCATTTTCCTATAAATTAACCTTGACAACAGTGACCTTATTAATTGTGACGATAGCAAAAATACCAGTAATGAGTTAACTGATTATAAATTACATGAGCTAGATTGTGATTTGGAGGTGAGTTCTCCCCTAAAGGAAACTTTTACTAAATGTTTCATCAGGGCGACTCCAAAAGGTCAAACTGAAGGAAAACTTGGTAAAACATAATTTGTTGTTTAAGTGCACTGTTTTCAAGAAACTTAAGTCACCAAATGCAAAGCCAAGCTTTGGTACCAGATTCCATACCCTACCCATCCTTCTTGGCTATGGTCATAGGCTAATCTAATCAAATGCTAGTCCAAAGTAGGCTAGGTTAAAATTACTTTTACAATAGTTTAGGCTTAGCTGGCCCAGTTTCTGTCCTAGAACTTTACTTCTATCAGAGAATGGGGTTAATATATATATATATATATATATATATATATATATATATATATATATATATATATATATATATATATATAAATAATTTCTCACTGTAGTTATGAACCATATATTTGTTGGTTGCTTATTAAGTTTTTTAGGATTCTTATCAAATTTTTTTAGGTCTCAAGTTATTTTTGGTATTTTTTATCATTTGTGCCAAACACTTGTTTTTGTATTTCCTCTACCTATATATACTGGATATCTAATAATATGAAGTGGCTCAAATGACAAACCATGGCTTTTGGGTGGGGGAGTGTCAAAGTTAGTGAATTGTGCTAAGAGTGCAAATTATAAGATAAGCAATTGCAAAATGCAAGGTTCATATGTAAACATTTGGTAACAATCACAAAATGGATTTTAAAGCACAGAGATTTGGCAAGTGTAACGTGATGGATACATTTAACCTAACCTAATGTAGGTTGTTGGATCCTGTTTGACTAGTCTTGCAACCTAACCTGACCTAGAGCTTTGTAAATTATAATTTGCATCCTAACTATACCAAACTGAGGAAGCTAGGTCATACCTGGCTGTGTCTCTTGGACCCCCTTAACCTACCCTAAGTATGTACAGTATTAGTTATTCCTAACCATCATTTCCTGACATTGGGCTTGTGGTTATATTTATGTTGTCAGAATAAGTAAAGAGGGCTGACTCTTTACTATTTGGGCTACCACCTGATCTTCATAAATCACAATAAGGCCTCTGGAATTCTGACTATAAATTTACAAGCTGGTTGATAGATTTCTCAGTTGTTTTAGTGAGGTCGAGGTTATTTGCAGCAGTTACGGTGATATGTGAAGTGTAATTCTTCAAGTCAGATAGGAATGTTGAACATATGGTTTCCCTTAAAATGTAGCTTAAACACTTTTTAAGACTTATTAGTTTCATTGAAAACTGCTTTATCATCATCGCCTCCAACTTACTGTATTGTGATGCAAGTTACCAAAGTGAAATTATAAAAATTTGGATAGTGATCGTTTAAAATGTTGTTGTTTCCATGTAAAAATTTCATAACTGTTTATGAATTCGTGATTTGCACTCAACACAATGACACATCCACTTTGTAAGTGAAGTCAGGAAGTCTAGCAAGAATGGAAAACTGGTGTCCATAAAAAATTCAGGAAATTCACACTGTCAACGTGTAAAGATTTTGTTGGCTAGAACACGTCCCAGCTATTACATTATAGAAAAATATAAGTGCCTAAGCCTTCCTAAACATTTTGCATCAAAATCTCTTCAAATGGATTTTGGCCTTGATGTTTATATTGGATATAGATATTTGTTACTGCTATGTTATGATGCTCTGAAATTTTATCCTGATGAGAACACTATTTTAAAACAAGCTACAGTACTGATATAGAGTGCTGTATATAGTAGTAGTCTGTTTCAGTCTCTAAAGCTTGATGTTATCTAGGTAAATTACCGCATATTACCCATGCTCTTGCAAGACCTGTTTAACTTTTTCACATTTAGATAGTCATACATGTATAATGTGTATCGAGTTTAATCTGGAACCTAATCTCTTCCATAAGTTTGCCTAGGTTTCTGAAGCGTAGGTGTAACATTTCTCTTTGTCTGGTTAAATTAACACCAGTGCTTTACTCACAATGTTTGGTCAATTTCTTGTTTTGTTCTTGTCCATTGAGTCGTCACTATGCCTATTTAGGCTGTAACTCAGGCCAATCCGGTGCCATGAAGCTTAGGCCTATGCTAGTTCATGGGGGGTGACACCCTCATCTTTGGGGTTTTCTTATCATGCATTATTTTAATACAAGACAAGCCATTGCAATCTTGTAGTTTTTTTCAATATCGTCATATACACTTCCTCAAATATCGAAATCAAGTCAGTAATTAGGTCGTTACTCTACCGTTAGCATCCAATGTGTAGGCTATGTGAGTCTCTGCCAACCCTCTGTAGTGCCTTTTGTACATTACTCTCTCTAGCATGTTTGAAAGCACAGAGACCCAATATGATGTAAAACTTATTTTCATGAGGGCTTAATCGTTTGTTTGTTATGTATAGGCCTCCCAACATCTTTGAGGGTGTTCATATGTTTACAAGTGTCTGGTGTTTTCTGAATTCTGGCTTTACATGCAAATATATATATATATATATATATATATATATATATATATATATATATATATATATATATATATATATATATTTGCATGTAAAGCCAAATTCAGAAAATATATATATATATATATATATATATATATATATATATATATATATATATATATATATATATATATATATATATATTTGCATGTAAAGCCAAATTCAGAAAACACCAGACACTTGTAAACATATGAACACCCTCAAAGATGTTGGGAGGCCTATACATAACAAACAAAAACGATTAAGCCCTCATGTGAAAATGTTTTATCATCATAAGGTCTCTGTGCTTTCAAGCCTTGTAAAGGGACAAAAAGACTTCATTACTTCACATGGACTCTGAATGATAAGAAATATTCAAATGCTCTCTCTCTCATATAACACACACATTTGTTTTTTTTTTTTATTCTGGCAAAAATGTATCCAGTTATCGGCATCTTGATGATTGGTTGAATGTAACATGCTCTTATTGCTTCGTTATATTTCATAAAACATTGCTTGGTAAGCTGGTAATTCAGATGAAAGCTTCGTTGATAACACCGGTTTTTCTCACAAAAATATGTTTTGTCTGTCATTATTGCCAAAGATCTGAGTGGCAAAAATGTGTTCGGAAGTCCAAAGTAAATAATTTACCAATGCCGCCGAAGTAGCTAGTTTTCCATTGACTGACAATTAGCACAGTAACCCAGGCCTATCCTGTTTCCCAAGGCATTAAAGAAAATCGCTTTCTGTATTATAATGTAACGTCTGTCATATTTTTTAAAATAAAAAAATGTATTACTGCTCAAGACCAATACCGCAGAGACTTACATTTTAAGACGTGCAGTGGCGTCGCTATGTGGGTGCCAGAGGGGGCCCGGGTCCCCCCATCAGATGCATAGCCCCCCTACTGGCCCCCCAAGTTGAAATTCCTTTGTAGCTAAAACTTTAACCCTTACTGTGTCTGATACATTTGCATATAGTAAGAGTTGAAAATTAATTGAAAATTGAGCTCTGTAATTTCAAAAGCAGGTATACTAATTACTAATACTATTATTTTCCCTCATTCACATGGATATATACCTTCGAGAATAGTATATTTTACTAATTATAGAGTTGGTACATTAGTTTTGTGTAATTTTCTTTGGCCCCCTCAAAAAAAATATCTTGGCTGCATTGGGCCACCCCCAACTGATGGAATGCCAGCTACACCACTGCGTTTGCTCTGTAGCCGGTCAACTAACAAAGATGAATTCCCACGACGATATGGGTATTTTGATTCTTAGCTTATGTTTATACTCGTATGTGTATATTTGTCTTGGTTTAACAGAAAACGAAATGAAAGGCGAGTTTCCTTATCAACTAGTATCTTTTCTTATGAACCTGTGATTATCGTGAAAACCACAGGGAAACGTTATTGTTCTAATTTGAGGAACTAGGCAGAGCCGCAGCAGCTGTTGAATGCGATAGTAAGCTATAACGGTCGCTGTTTTTTTTTTTTTTTTTACCTCATGCAAGTTTCCACATCGTAATTTTCATCAATTCCAAGGTTTGAGTAAACTCTAGTCTTCAGAAAATGTTGATAGTTTAACGTTTCGTCCAATACTTAGTGCGATTTTGTTCTTATTTGCGTTAAAGTCTATGGAAAATATGTCTTGAATGAACTAGTGCGTATCCTTAGCCCATTTTAAGACCTTGACTTCGCCGGCTTGCTTTTTACATTTGGACTCATGAGCACATTTTCAGCATCACGGTAGTATTACTAAGAGACACCACGAATGTTTTTAGGGAGAAATTTGGATGGTTTAATAATATATATATATATGAAATATAAACATGGTTTGAGACTTAATACATTCAGCTAATCATCTTCAAACTTCCGACCATTTGTATGTGCATTTTTTCCGAAAGATTAGAAGGAAAGAAAGTAGTATAGGACTATGGTAGGTGAAATTACTCCCGCGAAAGGATTTACATGATAAATATATTATCAGAATTACATCTTGCATGATAAGTGCTGAAGTGTTCATTCCAGTTGTCGTTATTATTATTCTTTATGAACATTTCTCTGTCAATTAAAAATTGAAAGGCTATTGGCTAATTTAGCTGATACTTACCCTTTTCAGGCAGGTTTTGAATCCAAGAGGGGACTTCTCACAGATGGCTTCTGTAATAGAAAATAAAATCGTGGTAACGATGGTGAAAGTGACAGTGAGGGTGACTTTGGCACTGTTTGAGATGATAAGTTAAGAATCGTAGTTCAGAATTAAACGTCGTAATTAAAATATGAGATTTTTTTACGTTATTCCATCTTGGAAGTAAATTAAGAGATTTGGCATTGTTTTGTTTTTATTTAGTTTTTGAAAGTTAATGTTTTATAGGTCTGCTGACTTAATGTATTTCACTATGAACCAGTCAAATATACGTTATTGTATCTCTCTCTCTCTCTCTCTTAGAGTCTGTTATAATTACGGCATGGCATATAACCCATTTCTTAGGAACGACACCCCAAGGTGCATATAACGTATTCAACCTCCTTTTCATTACAGCAACTTGCTAGAATATTATTGTATTAGGTATAAATAATATTCAGCCTAGACAGATTTTGCTCTTACTCGTCTAAACTGGAAAGTGTTTTCTAGGAAATGTTTCCACAGTGTTTCAGGTCATATTAGATATTTTAATCTGTTATTTAAAGATTATTTAAAGAAAGTTAATTTGCCATCATACGTCTGGCCTTATAGCGATTCATATATATGACTGAAGCGAATTAAAACAAGGAACCCGTGATCTGTTTGCGATAATCAACAATAGTGTTTGCACATATTCTAATGGAACTTAACATGGGAAACAATCATAAGTGGTTGGAAATTGGATGCATTATAATTTGCTTATATAATACTTAGAATTCCTACGGTCGCCTTTATGATACCTACATCTCACCGAGAATGCTCACAGTTATATTAAGATATCTGCAGTTTGCTTCAGTTGACTATAGTTCATGTACTTTACCTTCAGTTTGCTACAGTTCTATTGAGCAATAATAGCTCTTCTGCCTATAATGTAACTATCAGTTCCGTAGTTACAAAGTCAACATTCCCATGCATTTACAGTTAATCGACTGTTTATTTTAAAGTTAAATCGAACATAGAGATCCGTAAATCCTTTAATTTTACTTCGGGATTGAACATTTCACTTGCATTGTTTTCGCTTCTCGCAAATGGTTTACCATTCGTTTAGAACGGCTCGCATGTTCACTAATTGATCAGTGGACCACCATGCGGGGTGAACAAGTCGATTTAAGCAATATATCGGTTTGCGATGTAGACAATATACTACCATAAGCGAAGAAATGTCTCTTGCTAAAAACATTTAATTTTATATGGACAGAATTTGTAGATATTTAGCCTCATTGTTGATGTCCCTTGCAGTCCATAACAAGCAACTGAGAGCCTATATACTAAAAGCTTGTTATTAGTTTGCTTTCGTGCAAAATTTGACTCATCGTTGTATCATGTCATTCGAAATACATTCAGTAACTTAAGCACTGCACTTACTTGTGTAAATGACGTGTCTTTTTATAAAGTAAAAGTACCGTTGTCGTTCAGATGATGGCGATTCAGTATCCTGATACAATATAAAATGGGTTCAGATACAGTATATTTACTTCCAGAGCTGTGTCCAAGTCCTGTACGGACTCTTAGAGCAAAGTAGTTGACAAATTCCAGCTGAGATGACTGTATCAAGAATTCCACTTCATGCTGTCTCTAATGCTGTTTATGCAGAGCGCTTTTACTTGTGAAATTCCTGATTATTTAAGATATATAACATAATGCATTCTTAAACGCTTCGTTATGATTCCCATTGTAATAAAGCAGTTGCCTATGAAAACATGTGGCCCACTTATTGCCGAACCTCGGGGAAGTATGCTCATTTCTCAGTTGATAACTCGTTATGATTGTATTTTATGTAGAATTGCTTTCACTTTGAACTTTGATTTTCCCCATGGGTATTTCCTTGTTGCTAGTTTTTCCCCGTGGGTACTTGCTTGTTGCTAGTCACATATACATTTTTTTCGAAGTCCCCCCCCCACTAACTTGGTCCTGTTGAACGTATGATTTCTTTCAACGATTGCAGCAAGCACTGGGCATATCCTTTGTCACACTCCTCTTTATTGACTCTATATATTCAGTTGCTCTGATTTGTTTCCCAAATGGCCTTTGTATTTTGCATTACCTGGTGTAGCAAGCCAGTCGATGTTTGGCTATTGCCATTTATGCGCACTTCAATTGAATGAATAACGATGATAATAACAAATGTCGATGTACGTACAGCTGTAGGTATCGATGGAGGCTATGAACCACATTTTCAGTCCCGCTCAATTCGAACTCTCTAATTGTTCTCCCGTAGCTGTCATGAAAGCAGTCGGCGCTATTACTTTTATTCCTTCACCGTTTTCAACATCGTATTGTTTGTCTCTGGCTTTTGTTCTAAAGTTCCTAAATCAAGGCATCGTGCTCAAGGTCGAGGTTCCAGTTATTCAAGATATTTTATCACAACTGTAATAATTATGAACTGACCTCTGTAAAACCAGACGTTGGGTAGTTTCCGGGTGTTTTATTTTTAAGTTTTGTCAGGAAATCTTTATTCTTATTCTTAATTTGAAATTGGGATAGAATTAAAGGATACTAACGGAGTTTATAAATGCTAACCTTAGAGTGGTCATAGTTAAACGTGGCAGAAAGGTACGAAGTAGTTTTGACATAATTAACGTTATCAGAGGTTAGCCATTAACCAAGAGCTCGATAAGTTTACAGTGCATCTCTCTCTCTCTCTCTCTCTCTCTCTCTCTCTCTCTCTCTCTCTGCAATTAAAGTGCACGTATTGCAAGTCTGCAAGAACTGCGTTTCACTTGATGAAATAGCTCCGTAATGTTGAAAATGAGATCATTCATTTTCGCAGGGAAAAATAACACACACTGCATTATAGACTTTAAATCAGTTTTGGTGAAATAAGCGCTGTCTGGTATGGCATTGTGAAACGCGCGGTTTTTCCCGCGGAATGAAAATTCTTTCTTAACCGCTGCTGCAGCTCTTCCCTGTCGTTTACAAGTCTAAAAGATTCCTGTAATAGCATGATATTTTGAGAGAGGTTAAGCACGATAACAATAGCTAATCGAAATAATTGTACAATTTTTCAGTAGTTTAGACTGCGAAATAGACAACGTCTTTCAGGCCTTATTAAATATCTGAGAGTTGTCGTCAGTCAGTGAGAAAGGATTAGACTAAAGAATAAAACTCGTGTGAACCTGATTAATGATAATAATAATAAAAAGAAGATTTACATATATTGAGCTTATCCATTCTAACGATTCAATTACTGTACATTAACTTGGAATGGTCATTCTAAAATTTCATAACGGCTGGAACAGAAACTCCAACAAACTGTCGTATTGTCTCAGGTCTTATCTGTGTCCATACAGTTATGTAGTCTCTGCTGTTCAACAGAGGAACTTCTCCTTCAGTTACCGTCTAAAAATTAAAGCAAAATACATAGCGATATTGATTGTGGGTCAAATTCTGAATGACGGTTAGAAAACATAGTCCAAGGAATTGTAACGCAATGCAAGATAAGAGCGTTTGGTAATGCCTGTGTGGTCATTTTATGCCGAATAATTGATATGTAGAATGAATGTGGTAATTGGCGTTCAGTCTAAGAGTTTTTTATATACATATAAATGGCGCCCTGCTTACAATACAACTGCACTGTGCATGCCGATTCAGTTTGAATATAATCGAAAGCGGTTTTTGGTAGCTCAGGAGATCCTTAGCTGAAATTCGAAACAAAAAAATTAAAGTTAAAGAATATTTCTCATCACATGCCATTAAAATGTTACGCACACATTATAATGGATTTCTTGAGAGAGAGAGAGAGAGAGAGAGAGAGAGAGAGAGAGAACGAACCGCAGTCACTCACCAGTTACTAGTTTAACTGCACATTGCGTCAGTCATACGGACGCAACTACGCACTTCTTTGGAAAACGTGATCTAACATTTTTACGGGCTGCTCTTACAAGCAAGAACCGGTGTTGGCTTAAGGCTTAGATTAATCTCACAACGAAGATCACTTTCGCCATTGAGCATTCTGAAAAAGTGTCACTGAATACAGCCGACAGATTTGATAAAAGAAAAAATAAGTCTAATCATGGAATTGATTTAGTGATTGATGATGTCGTTATCTGGCGTTACCCTGTAAGTGAAGACGAGATTGCAGAAAATCATTGTGTTTACGTATACTCTGAAAACGAGTGCATTCATGAAGTGGACTGGTGGTTAGTATGATTATGTAGAGTAATTTTGACTTCAAACCATTCAGTGGAAAAAGAAATTTGCCACAATTTCGACAAAACAATTCTATCATTACTAGGAAAGGGGTTCTTATTTCTCACAAACATCCTGAAGTCTCGGGTTATATGCGGTTAACTCTCTCTCTCTCTCTCTCTCTCTCTCTCTCTCTCTCTCTCTCTCTCTCTCTCTCTCTCTCTCTCGTTCTGAAATAGCAAATGATTTTGCATTAGCGATGTCTGAATTGTTGGATAAAAGCCTGATCTTTGAATTGAAGTTTTGTGTGTATTGAAAGCTAATTTTCCATTTTAATAATCCTGTCGACGTTATGACGAAGCATTTTAACAGATTTCATTTCGGACTATCATTTATCAAAATCAAAACTGAGAGCCAAATCATGAATACAGGTATTTCATAGATGAATTTTGTTATCGTACGTGACCGCAGCTTCAAAACCAAATGATTTCACTGGATTGCGAAAATATTACTGGGAAAAAAGTGGGACGGGATCTCTTAATGCGCAAGATATAAACATTTGGTGAAAATGTTCCTCCTCTGAGGTTGACAGACTTTCGTAGTGTTCTGTGCAATACCTGTTGTGGCTTTAAATGTTAGTGATTTGCTCCTTATTTATTCGTCTCTCAATGGTAAGTGTTAGAAACTCAATAAGGTGCGGTAGTTGTACTGTTGTAAGTTTCCAGGAGATAAATCCGTCTTTTCATCTCATAAGAGAACCTGCTGTGACATGGCTAAACAAATTCTGGGACTGAATTTTAAAGCAAGATAAAAAAAATTCTGGGCTGGAATTTTGTAGCACGGTAAAAAAAAATTCTAACTAGATTTCAAAACAAGGTTAAAAGAATTGTGGGGTTTAATTTTAAACCAAGGTAAAAAAAAAAATTCTGGGTCTGAATTTTAAAGCAATGTTTAAAAAATTCTGAGTCTGGATTTTGAAGCAGGGACGAGTGACCGAACCAGTGTCTTTGACCGGCTTAACGAGTATTTTCGGTAAAAAACAAATAGATTACAAATAAAGAGGAAATTTATAGGCAAGTGTTTCTGGAAGACGAACAGCGAGATTACATTTCTTCGTGATGTTTTCATAGTTTGTAACGCTTAGGGAATATCAACAGAGCTGCCAGTGAGCTTATGCTCGTATTTGAAGTCTAAATAGCAGTGTTAAAAACTGGATCACTTTTTACGAAAAGATTTTCTTTATAAATAAAATAATTGATGTTCAAACTCATTTTTTTGTAATTAAATTTTAATTGAAAGAAAGCCTATCAGACAGAACATCTTTGGGATAAATAATTAAGTTTTTTCTTCGTTGTAATTGACTGTTCCGTGAACACGGAAGTTCAGCCGACCTCTTGCAAACTGAACTTAAACCAAGCGGCTGTAGAGTCACCTCAGTAAATGATTATTGCTTACTCAGTTGCGTATTCAAAGAGTGCAAAGGCTAATTATGAAATATTTTTTTATTAACGAATATTGGAAGAGTAATATCATATTGAAAACGCGGAGCACAGAGACGAATGAAAACGAGAGAGGAAAGATTTTCATGAAACTGACAAAGCGTAATTTGAGGAATCTTGATAAAATTTGAGAAATGTTAATTTGAAGATATAACAGGGATCTCAAAAACTGAAATGGGAAAAAGCAGACGATTACGAAGCTGATCCAACAAAGAGACGTCTGAGAAATGAAGTTTACTGGTGTGTGATTGAAAATATTAAAGTCGTTATGGCTTGTATTGTAAAATTACTCTCTCGTTTCTGCGTGACATGGCTGTAATGGTTCTCAGTTTGATAGTTTTTGTTTTGCGTTTTCAAGGATATATTAAAAAAATTTGCCGCTATATTTTTAGACAAAATCTCTCTCTCTCTCTCTCTCTCTCTCTCTCTCTCTCTCTCTCTCTCTCTCTCTCTCTCTCTCTCTCTCTCTCGATGTGTAATCTCATGCAGAGGTCTAAATGATATAATAAAGGACCACTCACGATCAAAAGCAGAACGATTTGTAATTAACATTAAGAGCGTCCAGTTGCTTAATAAGATTTATATAATAGCAGTGATATTACAGGTACGTTTTAGGAGCTGGATGAATATTTGCTTATTAATTAAAAATTAATGGTGATTATGCTAATGATCGACCTGGAGCCTTTTCAAGAAAAAAGGGGGAAATGATGTGATGTTGAAATAGACTGCCATTGCGATTCCATATTAAAAACCAAGCGTTATAATAATAATAATAATAATAATCATTATGATCATTACCGCTTCTGTAGTGATTAATAAACAATATTTCCTTCGAGTTCAAACAGCGGAGGTTTTTAAAACTGACCTGCACTTTATTCTTGTTCATCATTTAATGTACAGTACACAATGACACAAGCATATAATAATAATAACAATAATATCTTTCTTCGACATCAGTTAGTGAGGGGATTTAAAACGAGCTTACTCTATATTGGTTTTCAATAATAATTTGATTTATATGTGGATTACTCTATGCTGTTCAAACACCAGTCCTCAGACTTGGAGTATTCAGTCATTCAGTCAGTTATTCAACGGGAGATCATCTCAAGTTCAGTACCGTGATATTTCTTCCGAAACTGTAAGGACATAATCTTATCCGAATGCGGTAATGACATTTAAAAACTTTCGTAAACATTAGCCGTTAACCTTTATTTATTTACGCATCTGAGGCGGTCAAGATAAAAAAAAAATAAATAAACTGACATTGCAAAGTAGAGGGATGAGGCGTGGGTTTTGGAAGACACTGAGTGTGATAAAGAAGACACTTTATAGGAGGGGAAAGCGTTTCACAAAAAAGTAGGGGCTGGGGGGAGACTTCAAGAGATAAGTGGAGTGGTATTCGTTTAGGGGGATCTTTTGAGGGAGATGCGGAGAGGGAAGCTTTATCAAGAGGCCTGGAAGGGGATACAGTGATGGATGTGCGAAAGAGGGATACAGTGGTAGAGCTGTGATGTGGATACAGTGATGAATGTGCGAAAGATGGATGCTGTGAAGGGGGATGCCGTGATGGATGTGCGAAAGGGGGATACAGTGATAGAGATGCGAAGGGATACATTGATGAATGTGCGAAAGAGGGGTACAGTGATAGAGCTGTGAATGGGATGCAGTAATGGATACAGTGATAGAGGTGCGAAGGGGATACAGTGATGAATGTGCGAAAGAGGATACCGTGATAGAGCTGCGAATGGGGATACAGCGATTGATGTGCGAAAGAGGGATACCGTGATAGAGCTGTGATGGGGATACAGTGATGGATGTGCGAAAGAGGGATACCGTGATAGAGCTGTGAATGGGATACAGTGATGGATGTGCGAAAGATGGATACCGTGATAAAGTTGTGAAGGGGATGCAGTGATGGATGTGTGAACGGATACAGTGGTGAATGTGTGAAATAGGGGTACAGTGATAGAGCTGTGAATGGGATGCAGTGATGGATGCACAAATGGGGATACAGTGATAGAGGTGCGAAGGGGATACAGGGATGAATGTGCGAAATAGAGATACCATGATAGAGTTGTGACGGGATACAGTTATTGATGTGCTAAAGAGGGATACTGTTACAGAGCTGTGAAGAGGATGCAGTGATGGATGTGCGTAGGGGGATACAGTGATAGAGGTGCGAAGGGGATACGCTGATGGATGTGCGAAAGGGGATACAGTGATACAACTGTAAAGGGGACACAGTGGGATGGATGTGCGAAAGAGGGATACCGTGATAGAGCTGTGAAGGGGGATACAATGATGGATGTGCGAAATGGGATACAGTGATATAACTGCAAATGGGACACAGTGGGATGGATGTGCTAAAGAGGGATACCGTGATAGAGCTGTGAAGGGGATGCAGTAATGGATGTGCGAAAGGGGATACAGTGATGGAGGTGCGACGGGGATACAGTGATGGGTGTGCGAAAGGGGGTACAGTGATAGAGCTGTGAGGGGGACACAGTGATGAATGTGCGAAAGAGGGATACCGTGATAGAGCTGTGAGGGGGATACAGTGATGGATGTGCGAAAGAGGGATACCGTGATAGAGCTGTGAATTGGGATGCAGTGATGAATGTGCGAAAGAGGGATACCGCGATATAGCTGTGAATGGGGATACAGTGATGGATGTGCGAAAGAGGGATACCGTGATAGAGCTGTGAATGGGATGCAGTGATGGATGTGCGAAAGGGGATAGATTGATAGAGCTGTGAAGGGGATACAGTGATGAATGTGCGAAAGAGGGATACAGTGGTAGAGCTGTGAAGGGGACACAGTGATGAATGTGCTAAAGGGGGACACACTGATGAATGTGCGAAAGGGGGATACAGTGATAGAACTGTGAAAGGGATACAGTGAAAGAGTGAACATATCCATCGCGCTGAAAATCAACTTAGCTCGACGTTACTTAGCAATCCACGAAGGCTACCTACTGGCAAAGAAGTTAGGACCGTAGATGGTGTCTGTAGGACAGACGTATCCTAATCCCCCGAAGACGAACAGAACTATCGCAACCACGGACACCTTCATCCTTCCTTTCCTTCGAGGTTCTTGTCCTAGAATAACGAGGATGGAAGGACAGGCCTTATATTTATCCCTCGCCGCAGTGAAGTGTCCCCCTTAAGTGCTATGTGCTACTTGTGGTTACCCCGCCTGGCTGAGTCTCCCTCGCGTGTGGTTAATGTGATGCTTAATTCGATCAAGTCCTTGAGAGTTAGATCCTGTTTACTAATTAGCTATGTCGAGATCAAAATAATAATTAGCTGGAAGCTCCGTGACATTAAGTTTTAGGTAACAACGTTGAGGTATCTTGGTGCAACCGAGTTAAATTTTTTGTTTTGTTTTATTTTGGTCATGTTTGAGAATCATGAATTGCTTTGGGGAAGAGAGAGAGAGAGAGAGAGAGAGAGAGAGAGAGAGAGAGATTCACTACCTAAAAAAATATTTAAACTAAAATCAACCAGTGGAGAGAGAGAGAGAGAGAGAGAGAGAGAGAGAGAGAGAGAGAGAGAGAGAGAGTTACATAACGAAAAACTGTATTCCTTTCACTGTCATTTGGGAATTTCGAATGGCTTCAAAGAGAGAGAGAGCGAGCTACCTAACGAACGTGCACATTAGGATGTTAAATTCTTAATTTTTGTGACAGAAAGCGTCGATTACATCTTAAAACTATCATGGAACGCGAACATCCCCTAAAGCCTTTGGATTTTTCGAACATGCGTCGATAAGTAACGCTCTGTCATCCATCCGGAGGTATCAATTAAGAGTTTGTGTCCCAGTTGTAACGTATTCCCGAAGGCGTAATTTCCAAGGATTTACCCGTAATCCGGACAATTTTTAAATTTTTTTTTTACTGTTTTTTTATCGTTTTTGCCGTTTACGTTGATTTAATTTAATTTTAAATCCTCTAATGTAAATTTTAATATATATCAGGAATCTATATGTATATATAATTTGTGTGTGTATGTGTGCGTATCCATATAAATATAAAGTTTTGTATATATTGCGCTGAATAATCCTGATGGGTTCTGGCGCTTGGTCTTCAAGACCTAAATTTCATAATCAATCAATAAATGTGTATGCAGTGCGGTATATAACTATTTCCATGTTGCTTATAATCAGAGAGTTGTGTACACAATTATAGCCAGGGTTTAGCGTCAAAGGTTTTATCGGGAAATGTGATCAGCACAGTGTCGGAGGCGTTTATCCTGTAGAGCGAGTGACTATTTCAATTGAACATCTGGGAACCGTCACAGCGTTATCTCATCCCTTTGAGCAATGTGAAGTTTATTCGGACTCCAGGCATTAAATGTTGCAGTGCCTCCATAAACACCTCAGCGTTGTTGTTGTTTATGGATAAGCTGGGGTTATGCCAGCACGGGCTCTTGCCGTAAGTAATTCTCGCCAGGACTCTCTACTGTCATTCTTTTTCTCCTACTGACGAGTGCCTTGGGGTTTGAAGAGTTTCGTAATCTTGCCTGTTAATCCTTTCGTTTCGCTTTGACCATCATTTCATTGGCACAACCATCAATAATAATTGTTTCATGTTCATACCCTTGTCATTCATATTCATTTAGAATTACTGGCGTGTGAAAATGAATGATAAGGGTATGAATATGAAAAAAGTTTTTATTGTTGATGATCGTGTCAGTGAAATGATTTATCGCTAAGAGTGAATTGAAAGGATTGAGAGGCGCGATTAAAAACTACTTTAAATCCCAAGGTAACCGTCAATAGGAAAAAAAAGAATGATAGTGGCGAGTCCTGGCGAGTCGCAGATAGCCATTCAAGACAGTGGTTGCAAACCCCGATGTTTTTTCTGGTATACCCAAAAAAGAGTGAAAAAAGAAAAAAACCGTTCTTTCCAAATGCCTGCATTCGTGTAACGAGTACTTTTAGTGTTCGGAGAGTGGTGGTATTAGCTAGCAGCCACTGCATAGCGACCAGTCCCCAAATGCATAGAGGAGGAAATTCAATACGCATTGCAATATATGACCTGACAAGGATAGGCCGATCATAAACAATACAAAGTGTATTTGCACGGAACGCATATAGCGGAGGCTACAAGCTCTCGTATTGCATAAAGTTCGCTTGCCGTAAAGTTATTGCTTGTAAAATGAAGCTGGGATTCTCTACAGGGCCAGATGAATGGCTGGCTGCAGGCTTTCCAGCAGAGGAAACAAACAAAAGGCCCTGATTGATCAAAAGTCTTTCAAGACCATTAAATTCTGTCCCTTGTGAGCGTGTTAGTGTGTGTGTGTGTGTGTGTGTGTGTGTGGGTGAATGGGCCAGGGAGGAGAGGAAAAGCCAAAGGTGTGGCTTTTGGTTTAGTGGTGATCCTTTTAGAGAAACCTAATGTGCTTCCCAGCTTACACTTATAAAAAGCAGTGTTTAGTACCAATTTCGATACTCGCCATTTCGTTTGCTAGACATTACTTAGTTTATTTAATGCTTATCTATTCATGTATTTACTTATTTTATATACCTGATTTGAAATGTCATCTTAATGGACGTCACATATCTTATGTTCAAAATTGTACATCTACAAAATATCAAAAGAAGTACGAATATTTGAGTGCCAGATTTTTTATAATAGGTTTTACGAGTAAGGCAGTTTTATCAGTCCGACAATAATACCTTGCCGGTAACGCCAGTTCTACCTGTAGCTATTTATTTGTTCGTGATTCAGTGTAATTGTGTTAATGTACTGATTGATGCAAGACTAATTGTAACTTTACGATTTCTTCGTGCGCTAAGGTAGTTTATGTTAACTATTATTATACGCTAACCTTCCGAGGACGTGAGTCCATGTCTGGGAACAGATATGCTCTGGCAACATATGCTAAAGGGAATGGATACATTATAAATATATATATATATATATATATATATATATATATATATATATATATATATATATATATATATACATACAGTATATACATACATATATATATATATATATATATATATATATATATATATATATTATATATATGTCTGCGTATGTGCGTGTGTATGAGTGGATATTTATATAGATATGTATAGAAATGGATGTAGATATTCCGGGAATGGAATGAAGAAAC
This sequence comes from Macrobrachium rosenbergii, assembly GCF_040412425.1. Lineage (NCBI taxonomy): Eukaryota > Metazoa > Arthropoda > Malacostraca > Decapoda > Palaemonidae > Macrobrachium > Macrobrachium rosenbergii. Next base: position 23,892,552 of record NC_089752.1, read on the forward strand.
AGGCGTCATTCTTGCTTTAGCTGCTAGGTATATAAGATTAATAGGTATGACAGATGTCATCACTTGGCATTCATATCACCCAGTTCAACACTAATTTCTCCACTTAAACTTTCAATCTAATTCTCCTTTTAAACTCAGTTGCAATTTCATCATCCCGTGATTTAAACATTTGTAAACACTCACACTCTCCCATAGTTCATCATTATAGACATGGATGAGTATGTGAATCAAGTATTTAGTCTTGAAACTCAATTCTCTCTCTCTCTCTCTCTCTCTCTCTCTCTCTCTCTCTCTCTCTCTCTCTCTCTCTCCTCTCTCTCTCTCTCTCTCTCTCTCTCTCATATATATATATATATATATATATATATATATATATATATATATACACATTGTACATACGCATATATAATTTATATAAACACACACACACATATATATATATATATATATATATATTATGTACACGTTTACGTATGTCATATATATAGTGTATATATACAGTATATATATATATATACATACTGTATATATATATACAGTATATATTTATATATATATATATATATAGAGATATATATAGAAGAAGAAGAAAGAGAAGAAAGAAAGAAGAAGAAGAAGAAAATTTCTGCTGTGTGTACACAAGAATGAAGATATAACTGTACCGTAAAATTACACATGGAAGGTATTTGGTAACCGTATGATTATCCCAGAGATGGTACGCATCAAAATAGCATAAATAATCGCCAGGCCGTGTGTTCATTAAGAAGAAAACAAGTGACGCAAAACAGACCGTCAACTCAAAGCCGCAGCGACAGGATTTTACATCGCCATGGTGACGCTTATCGTCATATGCTTAAAAATGCTCCAATAGTAATACAAAGACGTCAGCCGGAAACTAATTAGTAGCCTATCCTTGGGATTGCGCGAATCGTATATTGATGTGTTTGATTGACCTTTGTTGCTTCTATTTTTCCACCCTTCCATTTATTTTCTTTTTGTAAATGACTTTTTTTTTATTTTTGTTCATTAACTTTCACCGTACGATTTTTTTTTTTTTTTGTCACAGTTCTTCGAAACGAGCTTTTATGGAAAAGTCATTACATTCGTCCCTGAGCTAAAGGTTAATGGGCAATGCATGGACCAAATAAAAGCGTGTGCATTATGTGTGTGTTTGTTGTTTCATATATTGTGAATACTTATAACTAATGAAGGACGAGTTTTGTTGTTGCACCATTCTGATCCGAATTAGGATCATATTGCGCTTGATTAGGGTAACGGTTGATTCGTCGGGGCTGAAAATTTTTCCCAGAAGTATGCAAAAAAAAAAGTTTTGCAAGTATAGTGGCGTCTCCACCAGTAGACAATAACACCTAAACCTAATAGTAATAAAGAGAATTAAAAATAAAGTCTGATAATATTCCTGTAGGCGCTGCTGGGAGAAAGGGAGCTGAGGTTGGTAACATGTACATACGCTACCCAGTCTAAGCGTGTCAGGCAGGGCAGCCGATCGAGGGCTACGGCCTACCCTGCCAAATCAAGTCCTTCAAAAAAAAGAAGGCATCGTGCTTACCCCATATAAAAATGGGAAAAAAGCACGTTAAAAACGAAGAAGATTAAGTAGACCATTATCACGCGTTCCATTAAATGACATACATTATAAAGAACAAAGCTCTTTGAATAAAAAACATTTACTTTTTGCGATCCGAATTAGATATGCATGTGATTTAATTGTTGCCGCTCAGTTCTTCATTGGAGGGTTGGGTAGAGCTCTCGGGTAGCACGCTGTTGGCCCAGCGTTCGACTCTCCGACAGGCCAATGAAGAATTAGAGGAATTTATTTCTGGTGATAGAAGTGCCATTTCTCGTCGCCAATGGTTTTCAGATTCCACAATGAGCTGTAGGCCCGTTGCTAGGTAACCAGCTGGTTCTTAGCCACATAAAATAAATCTAATCCTTCGGGCCAGCCCTAGGAGAGCTGTTAATCAGCTCGGTGGTCTGGTTAAACTAAAGTATAGTTATTTTATTTGTTGTGGCGCGGTGGTATGATTCTCGGCTACCAGTCGAGAGGCCTAAGTTCAAATCCTGCCATCAGTTAATAAAAAAAAAAAAAACGTAGGAAGATTTAACCATATTACAGATGTAGATGTATGCATGAGAAAGGTCACATAAATATTGTATGATTAGCTGTATAGAATACATTTCAGTGGCTTCTAGAAAACAAAATCTCGGGGCGTAGTTTATACCGTTATATGTGGTTGTTCTGTTGAGTGAAAGATTTCTTATGAAGCTAGTGAAATTTCTTTCTGTTATGCTTGTGTGCAGTTATACTCACTGATAATAACAATTATTTTATAACCCGAAAAATGGATTTAAGAGAAAAGTTATTAATAACTCCTCTGTGATTCAACGGTTATATCTCGAAGGCAATACACTGAATCAGAAGGGGCAGTCTATTCTTATTGTTCTCGCAGGCTCTGCAAAACCTTTTTCGAAGCAGTTACCAAAGGGTCATTCAAGTGATCAGATATAAGTGGTTTAATTTGTCTCTGTCTCAAGAATTCTGAGAGAGAGAGAAGAGAGAGAGAGAGAGAGAGAGAGAGAGAAAAGTACAGCTTGCCTTGTTATCGATGTTGTCTCAAAATTCTGAGAGAGAGAGAGAGAGAGAAATTACAGCTTGCCTTATTATCGATGTTGTCTCAAAATTCTGAGTTACAGCTTGCCTTGTTATCGATGTTTGTCTCAAGAATTCTGAGAGAGAGAGAGAGAGAGAGAGAGAGAGAGAGAGAGAGTACAGCTTGCCCTTGGTATCGATGTTGTCTCAAGAATTCTGAGAGAGAGAGAGAGAGAGAGAGAGAGTAAGTACAGCTTGCCCTTGTTATCGATGTAGATACATTACAGAACGACCTTCTGTAAAGTTCTTTGTATTTTTGCGATAAAATGAAATTGAATTGCGATTTTAATGCTTTACCATTATCTTCACACTTATTCACAATCTTTTTTATTCGTGATTTTTCATTTTTTCCGAGGTATCATATTGCCCATCAAAACGCCAAACGACCTCTTCAGCTGAATCCTTTGAAAAGAACTGAATTCTTTGTCAGTCTGCGGTGATGTTTTCCAGTCGACTGCTTTGCCTCGTTTACTGTGAGTTGTTGTTGTTGTCCTGTTTTTGACGTTTGTTTTGGTTGCAGATTTTCTTTTCATTGGCACGAACCTCTAGTTGCAATCGTTTTTGGTGCAATTCAGTACCAAGAAAAGTGTAATGTTGCTTATGTGCAATCACTGGCGCTGTTTGTGGTGTATTTTTTTCGTTTTCTTTAGGTAAATTTTAATTTATTTAGCGTTTACCTTCGGTCGATAGAGTAAGGTTGAAATTTCTTATGTATATTGTTCATTTAAATTCCTTCTTATCTACTTTTTTTTAAGCAGTGGCAGTCCATGTCACCATAACTGATAGTCACCAATATGTGCCAAACATCGAAGTTTGTGTCATCTCGCCACACAAAGTTCAGTAATAAACTAATTATGGTGTGATTCATGTAGGTGTGCAGCCATATCTAAGTTTGTCATTTTCATCAGTTTTTTTCTGTTTGCAAAACTGTTTCGTGCTCAGTGCATTTCCGAACGTCCGTATCGTGTAAATTCGTTTATAACATCACTTTACTAATTGGGTTTTAGGGATCTCCCATCGGGCCTGCCACTGATTGCAGTGTATCGTCATCGTCATTCACGATTATTTTTGGACCCCTGTCTGCACCCACCCCCATATCTTAGTTTTGATCCATCAGTCGGACAACCCCCACCCACCGTTTTAGTTTCTGTAAAAGAAAATTGTTGTACCGGCTTTGTCTGTCTGTCCGCACTTTTTCTGTCCGCCCTCAGATCTTAAAACTACTGAACTAGGGACTGCAATTTGGTATGTTTTATCATCCACCCTCAGTCATCAGACTTGCAATGCAGCCCTCTAGCATCAATGTTTTGTTTTTAAGGTTAAAGTTAGCCATAATCGTGCTTCTGGTAACGGTATAGCATAGGCCACTACCGGGTCGTGGTTAAAGTTTCATGGGCCACGGCAAATACAACATTATACCGAGATAACCGAAGAAACTTTGGCAAATTTTTTACTTGTTTCTAGTGAAACTCAAAAATCCGTTTCAAATATTTTGCTCTCTTTGTGATTACCTTTTATTCCTAAGTCTCTTCATTAGGGATTTAATATCAGATTGAAAATTCCCGTCTTGTGAGATTAATTCTTTAATTTGTTCTGAATTAGTTCCTGCTCTTAGCTGCTGTTTAAACTCAAATGTGAAGTTCAGTAATGCAATGAAGCCATAAAAACATAAAGCCCAAAAAACTTACATTTACGAAAAACAAAATATTTTCGATAGAAAACAAAAAGCTTAAATTTTTAGTACTCTCTCTCTCTCTCTCTCTCTCTCTCTCCTCTCTCTCTCTCTCTCTCTCTCTCTCTCTCTCTCTCTCTCTCTCTCTCTCTCATCTTATCTGTTATGTATCGTTTTTAACAGCTCTAATCCTGCTCTTTTAATATTTCTTTGAGCTCTCTTTACGTTCAAAACTTTTCGCCATTCCTTCACTTACATCTGAATTTCGTTCGGCGTTTTATCTCTGGTGTTTTTTTTTTATATTTTCCTTGCCTTTTCGCTTTTTCCAGCTTTTGTGATAAGCATTTTTCGCAGCATCTTTCGGTCATAAGTAATTCAGTTGATCTATGTTGCTTGCTTCTCTCTCTCTCTCTCTCTCTCTCTCTCTCTCTCTCTCTCTCTCTCTCTCTCTCTCTCTCTCTCTCTCTCTCTCTCTCTCTCCCCGTTGTCAGTCTTCTGCATCTCCAAATCACCAGATTCCATCTATACTTTAAAATCTTTTCTTTCACAATCGTTTACGCTCAATATATATTTCCACGTCAGGAAGTTCATTATTTGCAATGTTTTCTGCTCGCACTCACATTGATTTTCTACGCAAAAGAACATAGGATTATGCAAAAACATCAGCGCTTTATGCAATGATGAGAGAGAGAGAGAGAGAGAGAGAGAGAGAGAGAGAGAGAGAGAGAGAGAGAGAATATGCTTATCTCGTTTGCTAAGGGAAGGTGGGAAAGAAGACTTTGATATTTGAGAATATATAAGTCATGTGTGTTTAAGTGATATACACACTATATATACGAGTATATATGTGTGTGTGTGTGTGCATGACCACAATTATAATAGCACTTGATATCGAATTAACTAACCTGGGAAATAATTTTCACCCAAAGGAAATTATAATTGATAAGTGCATTTGCCCCGGCCAGGATTCGGATCCTGGCAGGGTAGAAGAAGCACCGTTGAATTGTATGTGTTGCAATAATTGTAAGAATTATGACGTAAGAATAGTGTTCAAATGCGCATGTCTAAATTAATTCAGAAGATGAATCCTATTCATATGAAACAACCCCACAGGGACTATTGACTTGAAATTGAAGTTTCCAAAGAGTATGGTGTTCATTCGAAAGAAGTAACGGAAGGTAATGAGAATTACAAAGAAGAGATCTCACTTATTAAAAAAGAAAAAATAAATTAACAAATTAAAGTGCTCATACGAGATCACCATCCAAGATTGTAATCCACACTGTTATAGGCTCGACCCACTAATCGCTAGGCCCGAGTTCGAGTCTCCAGCCGGCTAATGAAGAATTAGAGGAATTTATTTCTGGTGATAGAAATTCATTTCTCGCTATAATGTGCTTCGGATTCCACAATAAGCTGTAGGTCCCGTTGCTAGGTAACCAGTTGGTTCTTAGCCACGTGAAATAAGTGTAATCCTTCGGGCCATCCCTAGAAGAGCTGTTAATCAGCTCAGTGGTCTGGTAAAACTAAGGTATCCTTAACTTCGACCCACTAAAAGTTGGTTCCCCTTCAGGTGACTCTTATGAACTGTCGCTTTAGTTTTTCCCCTTCCTTCGGCTCCTCCCTCTCGGTTTTTATTTCACTTGTTTCAGAAGACCTTCTTTTTTCAAATAAATGTCCATCCCATTTTTCTTTCAATTATTTAGCGACGTCTCGTCTGCTTTGAGTTCTTTGCCCTTTTACGTGACTCTTCCATTAATCAGTCGTTCGCATTTTGCCTTCGCTGTTTTTTCTGTGTGCGTTCTTTCACTTCCTCTTCCTGCCTTCGTTTTTATGCATCTGCCATTCTTCTTTTTAATTATTTTCGCTATTTCGTAGATAGCTTCTCTGTCAGATTCGCTTGTTCATTATCACCTGAAAGCGGGAGAGTCGTTTTCTTCTTCTTCTTCTTCTTCTTCTTCTTCTTCTTCTTCTTCTTATTATTATTATTATTATTATTATTATTATTATTATTATTATTATTATTATTCAGGTGGTAATCATGAAAGGTTCTTTCCGTTGATTATTTGAGTATTACCTGTCCTATCGTTGTTCTAGAATTGCTCATCTCCCTAGTGTCATTAACTATCACTTCCAAGATGGGTTCATATTCTCAAATTCTTCTCTCTTTACCTCTTGACATAATGATCTTCCTGCACCCATTTCTTGCGAGTTTTGGTTACTTTATCTAAGTAATACTTTCTGTTGCATCTTATCCTTTGGATTTTAGTGTTACGCATGTGGCATTTCATGTTGTTTATGCTATTGCAAGTTCCTCGTTGGAAGAGTCGGTAGAGTTCTCGGTTAGCACTCTGCTGGGCCCTGAAGTTCGAGTCTCAGCCGGCCAATGAAGAAATTAGAGGAATTTATTTTCTGGTGATGAAATTCATTTCTCAGTATAATGTGGTTCGGATTCTACAATAAGTTGTAGGTCCCGTTGCTAGGTAACCAGTTGGTTCTTAGCCAATTAAAATAAGTGTAATTCTTCGGGCCAGCCCTAGGAGAGCTGTTAATCAGCTCAGTGGTCAGGTTAAACTAAGGTATACTTAACTGAACTTATGATATTGCATTCAAATCATCAGGAAACTGCTCCCATCACAGACTTCACTGCTTTGAAGAATTTGGATGAAATATTCCACCTTTTATGAAAAGCAATAGAAAGAAGTTTTGTTTTTCTTACTCTTCTTGTCATGCATATTTCCGTTTGGTTTAATCCCCGTAGGGGGTAGCTCCCTCAGCGTACCTCACGCGGTGCGCTGTACTGTAGGCATTACTTAAGGTTCTTTGCAGCGTCCCTTCGGCCCCTAGCTACAACCCCTTTCATTCCTTTTACTGTACCTCCGTTCATGTTCTCTATCTTCCATCTTACTTTCCACCCTCTCCAGACAATTGTTTCCCCCGTAGGGGGTTAGTGCCGGCAGCGCACCTCATGCGGTGAACTGTAGGCATTACTTAAGGATCTTTGCAGCGTGCCTTCGGTCCCTAGCTGCAACCCCCTTTCGTTCCTTTTACTGTACCTCCTTTCATATTCTCTTTCTTCCATACTTTCCACCCTCTCCTAACAATTGATTCATAGTGCAACTGCTTTGAGGTTTTCCTCCTGTTACATCTTTCAAACCTTTTACTGTCAATTCCCGTTTCAGCGCTGAATGTTCTCATAGGTCCCAGTGCTTGTCCTTTGGCCTAAATTCTATATTCATTTCATTTCATCAGTTCATTTCAATTCAGTTCAGTTCCTAACAATTGTTTCAACATTATTTTCAGCGCTGAATGACCTCATGGGTCCCATCGCTTGGCCTCTGACCTAAATTTCATATTGCAATTCCGTTGTTATTAATCATTCGGTAAATATTCCAACCTTTTTTATGGATGGTTGAACTATTGTTAAATTGCATCCTTATCGCCACACGCATCTTTTTTTCCTTCGTAAAAGCAATTTTCAGAATGATGTTGCGAAAACTTTGTATTGAAAACACTTGTCCAAAAGCAGAACATTAAGAATCTTATTTTTACCATTAAGATTGAATCTGTTGTTTTACAACGGCCATGGTTGTCCTTGAGGGACACCATTTGATCGCTCTCCATCCCCTTAGTTCAGTGGTTCTTAAACTTTTTTTGCCTTGCGCCCCCTCTGCATTATGTATAGACCCCACCCCCCCTGAAATTTTTTGCCAACTGTAATCTATAAACAATATGTTGTCTGTTGTATGCTATTATACTTATCATAACAATAAAAGACAATTCATAAACAAGATTTGAAATTAAAATGACTTTATATTTTTGAAATTTTGGTATGTTTGGGAATAATGATTAGAAAATATATGGAAGCAGTGATAACGTTTTGGCAATTTTGTAAGTGACATCACAAATTAAAAAATTAATGGCACCATCAGCAACTCTGCTTGCCCCTTGGAAGCTGCTGGTGCCCCCCTAGAACGCGCCCCCAGTTTAAGAATCACTGCCTTAGCTAAATCATTTTAGTTTTCTTTTATTCTGTTCATCTGTCTTCTTCTAGTTGTTTAAAGAATTTTGATAGATCCATCGTCATCTTAACTTCTTTCTCCCTCCCAAAATGTCCCTTCCGTCTAATTCAGGGTTTCATGACCTCTTCCAGATACTCTGTACAAATTCACTACCTTTAATGTCTCAGTTTATGGTTTTCAGTCGATATAGTTTTCCTATCTTTAGTGTCCTTCCTGAGACTTAAATATTGTTTTTTCCCCGACCAAAATGATTTTAGGATGTAAATATGTAAGCCTTGCATATAGCTGACTAAAGTTCCTATTTAGTTTGGATCCACAGCTACCCAAAACGTTTTCAAGAGTTCTCAGATCTATATTTTACAAATGTTTTCTGTTGGTGATTCTCTGTCTTCCTGTTTTCTTTGTATCCAAATATATCCATGTATAGCCCAGTCCTTGAACATTGAAAGCTGTTCCGCTGCTTGTAATAACTGCTCTGCTACCCAGAACACCATCTCCTATTTGGTGACCGCGTGCTTCCTCTGTGCTCTTCCGTTAAGCATGTGTCCAGAAAATAAAGTTCATCAATCTCTTTTGCCCTCACGGTAATTCTTCGATGCCTTTTCCGTTTTGAATTAATTGCTGTGTGTTCAAAGTCCATGCCATCTCCCTCGTTTCGTTTATTTGATCTAACTTTTACTCATCTCCCATGCTTCTGGCTCACTTGTTTGAGGTAGGTGCATTCCAGTTACTGCTCCCACCACTATTAAATTTTTTCTGTTCGTTCTGATAGAAAACGACAATGCTAATGTAGAAGAGTGGTCCCAGGGCAGTTTTGCTGATACTAACAGCATAAAAATAAGTATTTACATATGATCTGTTCTTCATATGAAAAATTGTATTCGACAGAAAGAGAGTATTTTTGACTTAGATGAACAATGGATAAATAATATTAATGCGTAGAAAAATGCATTCGTAAGGAAACCTGCTCTCCAAGATATCAGATTGAAAATAGCCTTTAAAATGTTTCTGCACTTTTTATGTTTATTAACTTTCCATTTTTTTTTTTTTTTTTGCTCAAGGTAAACAAATGTTTTGTTTGATCAATAGGAATTTCCACGCTTGTGGCTCAAGCTCCTTGAATATGAAGCCAACAACCTCATCCTGGTATATATAATATATATATATATATTTTTATATATATATATATATATATATATATATATTATATATATATATATATATATATATATATATATATATATATATATATATATATATATATATACATATATATGAATATCTTTACTGTAATACAACAGTATAATATGAAGATAACATATATATATATATATATATTATATATATATATATATATATATATATATATATATATATATATATATATACATATATATATGAATATCTTTTACTGTAATACAACAGTATAATATAGAAGATAACAAAGGCATAAAACACTGTATGAACATTTGCAACCATATATTTCAGAGTGCTTCCTTCTGTGCCCCTGTTTCACTGGTAAAATATGGACAGATGATATGATACAAGAGTATATATACAAAGCACATGTAGGTGTAGGTGTAGATGTAGATGTAGATGTTTTCGTTGTACGTATCTGTAGTATATTTTGTTCGTTTTGTTGATAGCCTTCTCGATAATGTGTGGTGGATAGAGCAGTTGCACTGGGTGTTGGCTGATCTTGTTGAATTCTTTATCCAAAAAGCTACAGAACATCTCAGGTTTAATAATCCTTTTGTTTTCTATGATCCCAAATCCATCGGGAGCTCGCTCATTAATGTACTTGAATAAAAAAGGGGAAGAAGCCGGAGTTTACAAGATTCCGTGCAGCAATTGAAATGAGATTTACGTGGGAACAGGTAGATCCATCTCCAAAGATTAACAGAGCACAAAGAATCAGTGCGATATGCTTCAGAGGAGTTCGGGGTTTTCCTGCATATCAAGGGATAAAGACCATACCACCAACTGGAGTTAGGCAGAGCTGGTTTTCAAAGTAGCTGTCCCGTACAAAGAGATCTTTGGAATCTGCTCTGCTATCATCAATCAAACCAGCAATATGAACCTGTCAGGAAGACATTGGAAATCCCGATGACATCATGAAGAGTTTCATCCTCAGACCCTCATCTTAAACAGGTGTTCCAGAAAATACGACCACAGACGCATCGCCAGATGGGAGTAATGAAGCCAAAAATACAAGGAATAAAAGCAATTTCCATCCTTCCTGGGTCAACGGCCACCTGCATACCAACAGAGACTTACTGCACCTACATATGCTTTGTATATATACTCTTGTATCCCCTATCATCTGTCCAGATTTTACAGTGAACAGGGGGCACAGGAAGGAAGTGCTCGAAATATATGGTTGCAGCGTTCAAACAGTGTTTTATGGGCCTTTTTATCTTTATATATATATATATATATATATATATATATATATATATATATATATATATATATATATATATTGCAGTCTTTGAAAGCGCGAGTTTGGAGCGGAAGTAAGAGGAAAGAATCCAGGAATCAAATTGTCGACAGCCGAGAAAGTGAAGCACTGAACAGATGCTTGTAGTATCAAATAAAGCTTGATAAAATTATTTTGCACCTACGAGCCTGGGTTCAGCGATGAACAAGGCTGAAAACTAAACTTTTTTACATTGGAGAGAGAGAGAGAGAGAGAGAGAGAGAGTTCTATAATAAACATTTAAAGATTTTTAAGGTGTACTGTCTTCAGATTTCCAATAAAGAAAATAACGTTAGTTTCATCGCCCAAAAAATAAAAAGTAAAGACGGGATCTCTCTCTCTCTCTCTCTCTCTCTCTCTCTCTCTCTCTCTCTCTCTCTCTCTCTCTCTCTCTCTCCCACGTGTTATCTATGCTGACAGCTGGACGTGTAATTATTCATAGGACTTGTCACTTTGTCCAATAGTCAAAAGAAATATGAATACCAGTACCGCTCTGAAAGAAAAGTTGGAAAAACGGACTTGGAGTCCGATTTTTACTATAATGAATTGTTCTCATCCACATCTGTGTGTTTGATGCCAGATTTTATTGAACGCTGAGAATTTATCAGTTGTGTGTGACGCGAGTGACTAAATATAGCATTATAAAAAAAATTAAGTGGATAAATATGCCACCTTATTTTTCACCTTATATTGATTTTTTTTATATTCTTTGTTTGACTAAGAACTTTTAGATTCTTCTATTCCTTAAACATACTTATTTCTTGGCTGCCGTTCAGTCCACAAATAAAGAAAAGATTATATATACCTGGATTCTGTAGGAGTACTAGAGTGAAAATATAGTTTATGCTCTCGGAAAAAAATTGGCTTTTATTCTAAAAGATGTTAAATCCTTGAATAAATAAAAAAAATTAAAATGTACTAGGGAACCATAACACCGAGTTCCAAAGGCAGCCATATTACAATAATGTACACAAAGACAGCGTTACCAGATTGTTATTTAGTACCTTGGTAGCTCCGCGTTATTTACGTCACGCTTGTACCAGGTTTATTCAATCAGCGTGAGTGCACGAGATTTCTTCAGAGCGTTTGATGTAAGGTGGGGCTATATAACTATTTCTGTATTACTAATCATATTTGGCCTTTCTCGTTTTCAAAGAGCAATATAAGTTATTTTTATTTTCTTTAAGTTCTTTGTGGGAACGTAATACGGTAAATATTAATAGACGAAAAAAACATCCGTTGTGTGTTTGGAAAATTTTATGTTTGTATAATATATATATATTTACATATATATAATATGTATATTAATGTGTTTATATATAATTAGATACAATTAACCAACATATATTATATATATATATATATATATATATATATATATATATAAACATTGTATTTAGTTGACCAACCCGCAGACTCACTCTGAAAACAACTGATAAACCTCTCTCTCTCTCTCTCTCTCTCTCTCTCTCTCTCTCTCTCTCTTCTCTCTCTCTCTCTCTCCTTTCCCTTTCCTGTTAAGGTAGTTCCTTCAATTACATTGCCCAGCATTTTTGACATTTTATATTTCACCCCTTCTCACCTTCCCCTTCCGGGGCTGAACTGGGTCTTAAAGGGCATAGGGAGTGTCACCATTCATCTCAGCGACCTCGAAAACTATGGATTAGATGCTAATATCTGTCATTTTCGGTTATTTTTACATGTCACCCTCTTCCCACACCACCCCCTTTGGTGGAAGTGATGTCTAACCCCCACAGTATTCTTTTCCAGATAATAAGTCACATACATACCGAAATGAGGTATGATAAATTCGTAAAGTTTATTTAGTAAGTCTACAGGCAGAACCAGCCCTGTTTCTGGGAAACCCTTTCCACTCCCACCCCTTTTTGTGCCCTTTGGTGCTAGTGATGTTGTAAACCCACGGTAGTCTTTTTTAGATAGTAAGTCATATGTATACCAAGTTTGGTTGAAATCGTTCTATGCGTATCAGAGTTGTGCTGGAACATACACACACACATACATACATACATACATAGACATATTATATATGTATATATATATATAATATATATATATATATATATATATATATATATATATATATATATATATATATATGTATGTATGTATATCAAGTGTGTGTAAATTTTGTAACTGAAAATTAAATGAGAGAATTGAACCTTAAAATCTTGAATGAGAGAATTGAACCTAACCATTCGAACAAAATTTGAACTCGTATCATTCGAATTACAACCTTACAGCATTACCGACCCCATTATGCAAGAAAACCTGTTACCCCTGTTCAGAAATTAGAGCCATTCAAGTTCCTATATGCTGTTTTACCTCAAGCATATTTCTATAGTAAGCTCTCTCGCACGTCGGTATTGATATCTTTAAAATCATTTTTTTGCATTTAACTGACAGTTAACGGTTAAAAAAGAAAACTTGACTTCATCTCTCAAGCAGGAATTTAACTCGTGTCTCATTTCAGGTAGACACTTACTTGGCATTAATTTTCGAACGGAAGAAAACATTTACTCCTTTAGTAGGGTTGGTAAAGCTGTGTGCTTGCAACTCGGAAGAACGAGTTCAAATTTTGCTTGCAACTGAAGTTAAATTCTCTCATTTAATTGTAAGTTTAAGCATTCATATATATACATATATATACTGTATATATATATATATATATATATATATATGTGTGTGTGTGTGTGTATGTATGTACATATATTTAAATATATATATGTGTATGTATGTATGTATGTATGTTACACGCAAGCACATAGATTATATAATTATATATATATATATATATATATATATATATATATATATATATATATATATATATATATATATATATATATATATATATATATACAGTATATTATTTTAGTCCGTGTGTATATGTATGTATGCAGTTTTCACAGAGATAACTTATTGAATTCACTATACCTTGGGAATAACTTACACCAAAATCGAATTATAAGTGATGAGTGCCTCTACCCTGGCCAGATTTCCAACTTGGGCTTTTGGTTCAGATGCAAAGATAGATGGTTGACTTGAACATCCGGCTATCATGGTCGTCTAGGAATACTTACACCCAAAGCGAGTTATGATTGATACGTGCATCTTTACTGGCCAAGATTCGAACCTGGGCCTTCTCAAGACATCTGACTTACTATTTGTGAATTTTTAAAAAAATGTCACCTTCGTAAAAGTGACAAAACTGCCTATGTATTTGTATAGGAACAAATAAACTAGCAGCTCATCCTTAGAGCAGTTCATCAATGTCAAAAGTATATGAGATTAAAACAAGAGAAACTGATTTCCTATCAATATTATCACCCTGTTTTGTAGATTATAGTTTTCCAACAGTGGTGAAATGAACCTAAATTAACAAAAGGTAGTTTCTACGATTTGAAACCGCTGCTAGTTGAGGATTACACCAGGATGCCTTTCGACTCTGCTCATTAGGGCTTTGGTTTGTAAACTTGTGAGTTTATGAAATTTAGGCTGTCAAGACAAGCACTGGGGCATTTTCTGCTATTCAGCGCCAAAGGCAGCGAAAAGAGAGAGTTGGAGAGGTTGGACAGCAAGATAAAGAGATCCAGAAAACAAAGATGAAGTACAGGGATCTGAAGATGGAACTGGGAGAGAAGTTGGATAGCAAGATGGGAGAAAGGAAGTGGAATGGAGGTAAACTAAAAGGATTAATTAAAAGTTGTTGCAGCTAGAGGTCGAACTGACGCTGCAGACACCTCTTGGTAATACCTACAGTGCACCGCTAACAACGGCCCCCCCCCAAGAGGTATTTGGATTTAGCAGACGATCTATGTGATTAAAGTTGTTTGTTACCTTAAACTTGTCCTGAGCGCAGATTTTCCGTCTTTACTTTGGTATTTATGGTTCGTTTGCAATCGGGGTTTTATGCAAACATCGTTTATCGGACAAGATAAACTATAAAGAAAATTCCATCACTAGGATTGTTAGTTATGAAAGAATTCGAAAGATAAAATGCCTCTCATCTTGAGTCAAATAATGAACCTTGACATTATAGGTTTTTAATCTAAAATGATGGGTTTTTTTATAGCCAATGGCACCTGATATATCCCAGAATTAACCTAGAGATGAAAGGTGTTGGAAGTTATCTTTTATATATCGCAGTATTAAAAGTGGGCTCTGATACAATTCTCTCTCTCTCTCTCTCTCTCTCTCTCTCTCTCTCTCTCTCTCTCTCTCTCTCTCTCTCTCTCTCTCTCTCTCTCTGTAAATCTGCAGAATTTTTCTGAAAGTCTGTTGTTGCATTATATCGCACCAGTTATTCCAAGTAATGTCCCAAGATTGTTATTCCAAGTAGTGTCCCAAGTTTTCATGAAACTGAAACGTTCAGCCACTACAAAAACAAACAGTGAGATGAATTGTTAATTACAAATATGCTTCTTATCCGGTCCCACTCCTCCGAAGGCTTTCTTTGGGACCCTCGAACTCGTTTGCCATATGCACATACACGCAAGGATCTTCGATATATCGTGCTGTGTACTTCATATTAATTGTCAAATCCCGCACTATCATAGCTTCCGAAAAATAACAGCCTAGTCCTTATGTTGAAAGACGCGATATTGTCTGTCCTCCCAGTATCAAGGGGGACCTGACAGTAATATCTGAGGAATCAACATTTGAAGGTTTTAAAACCAACACTCGACGTGCATCTTGGCTCCAATAACTTGAAGTCATCTGTAGCTCATCTTGTGATGGCACCATTCTGTGCCTGTATCATGTACAGTACAGCAGATCGCTCATGTACTTAAGCCACCTAGTCTTGATAGCTTGATGAGTCATCGCACATCTTTTATCCTCGATTCTAGAGGTGCTATCCAGAAGTTTGACATCTTGCTCCATTTAGCGTATTTTGCTGTTTCCCAAGTTATATCTCTGGTAGATTATGACAAAGAGTTTCGGTAGTCCACCCTATTAGTGACGCAATCAACCTTTAGTTTCCAAATAGATCACATATCAGGGCATTTTTTTTAGCAAAGGCAGTCATTATTATTAGTATAATAATAATAATAATAATAATAATAATAATAATAATAATTATGTGTGTATTATTATTATTAATATTAATATTAATATTATTATTATTATTATTATTATTATTGTTATTATGTGTGTTATTATTATTATTATTCAGAAGGTGAACCCTGTTCATATGGAACAAGCCCACAGGGGCCACTGACTTGAAATTCAAGCTTCCAAAGAATATGGTGTTCATTGGAAAGAAAGTACAGAAGATAATAGGAAATACAGAAGTGATCAGTTATAAAACGAAGATAAATTAATAATTGGACAAAAGAACACAGGATGGGATATCATTTGTTTAGGTGTGTGGATCATGTGTCAAAAAAGCTTAGAAACAATTGGGACCAGATTACTGTCAATATACATCTGAATGCCACTATGGTTTCTGTCTTATTTCTCTGCCCACCAACATAAATAGAGTTGAATTTTTTTTAGTAGTAGCTGCTTAAATAACAGCCATTCCTTAACACTAGTGCGAACATTATTTCGTTTCTTATTTGTATCCTCTGTCGTAAATGGAGAAATATAATACAGTGTTGTCCACAATTAGCTTGAAGTTAACCCCTTGTTTTTGTAGTATATTTAACATTTCGTGTTTATGTAGTATATTTAACATTTCAGTCGTGTTCATGTAAGTGTATATATACTTATACAGTATATGTGTGTATGTATATATGAAACAGGATGGGACCTCCTTGGAGTACTCTTCTTCCTGGTGTTTTATAAGATGAATGTGAGTTTCCAATCTGTACACGGTACTTTTGTCATGGAAGTGGTCTACCAAATACTCAAGGTCTTAATAAATAATTCCAGTGGATCGTAAATCATTTAGTAGCGGTTCATGTACAGCTGTATCAAAAGCTACAGTAGAATAATTAAAATCAGGATATATATATTCCCCCTCATCCATCATTTCCAACAGGTCTTACAACAGACCATACAGCCTTCTCGGTCAAGCACAATTGTCTGTTAGCTGACTGACTGCCCAGATAAAGCATTTTCCCTTTCCAGGTGAATAACTAGTACATGAATCACATATTATAGATTCGAAAAACGTCTGATAATCAAGTGTCCCATTTTCGTAAAACGTCTGATAATCAAGTGTCCCATTTTCGAAAAACGTCTGATAATCAAGTGTCCCATTTTCGAAAAACGTCTGATAATCAAGTGTCCCATTTTCGAAAAACCTCTGATAATCAAGTGTCCCATTTTCGAAAAACCTCTGATAATCAAGTGTCCCATTTTCGAAAAACGTCTGATAATCAAGTGTTCCATTTTCGAAAAACGTCTGATAGTCAAGTGCCCCATTTTCGAAAAACGTCTGATAATCAAGTGTTCCATTTTCGAAAAACATCTGATAATCAAGTGTTCCATTTTCGAAAAACGTCTGATAATCAAGTGTCCCATTTTCGAAAAACCTCTGATAATCAAGTGTCCCATTTTCGAAAAACGTCTGATAATCAAGTGTCCCATTTTCGAAAAACGTCTGATAATCAAGTGTCCCATTTTCGAAAAACGTCCGATAGTCAAGTGTCCCATTTTCGAAAAAGTCTGATAATCAAGTGTCCCATTTTCGAAAAAGTCTGATAATCAAGTGTCCCATTTTCGAAGAACGTCTGATAATCAAGTGTCCCATTTTCGAAAAACGTCTGATAATCAAGTGTCCCATTTTCGAAAAACGTCTGATAGTCAAGTGTCCCATTTTCGAAAAAGTCACGATAAAATCAAGTGTCCCATTTTCGAAAAACGTCTGATAGTCAGGTGTCCATTTTCGAAAAAGTTGATAATCAAAGTGTCCCATTTTCAAAAACGTCTGATAATCAAGTGTCCCATTTTCAAAGAAAACGTCGGTAATCAAGTGTCCCATTTTCGAAAAACGTCTGATAATCAAGTGTCCCACTCAAAACTGGTTTAATAGGTAAAGGTAGGGGAGGTACACTTAGAAATGCTGGTATGTATAACTCTAGGCATTTTATCAGTAAGACATAAAAAATTTTCCAGCCTAACAAATTCACATATTGTTCGAAAAATTGTAATGCCATGGTACTAACAGAATTTGTGAGCCAGGAACAAGTTTATAAATCTGACACTTAAGGAAATAGTGGTCGCTTATGAGAGTTTTTATTTATGAAAGTCTTTTTCTAACCTAACAATTGCTTTTACTGCACAGACTTTGGTCTGGAATAAAGGTAAGCTGAAAATTGTGAACCAAAATAACGAATATTTTGCATTAACTGATGGTCAGAATTGAAGATAAAGTTATTTCCATCGGAATTCGCAAAAGAATTTTTTTTATTCTATGGATGTTCGAAAAAAATTAATTTGTATGCCATGTAATTCTGCCTCACCTTTTTTTTTTTTGTGGCCAAAACAGATGCATTATTCCCAACTGGTTCTCCATCTTGGAGGTTGTTAAAGCTTCAATTCAATGCCTTGTCGGGAACTGACGAGCAGCTATGTGCTTATGACTACAAATGCAACATCTTCCGGGTTGGAGAGAGAGAGAGAGAGAGAGAGAGAGAGAGAGAGAGAGTGTGCTCTGAGGCCCAGAAATGTTTACAAGTTCAATTTGTTCAGTAAAATTATTGTCTTTTTTCGATCTAAGTTTTTGTTCTTACTTATTAGTTTACCCATGGTAATCTTATTAGTTTGTACATGGTAGTCTTATTAGTTTGTCCATGGTAGTCTAATTAGTTTGCCCATGGTAATCTTATTAGTTCGTACATGGTAATCTTATTAGTTTGTCCATGGTAGTCTAATTAGTTTGTCCATGGTAGTCTTAATAGTTTGCCCATGGTAGTCTTATTAGTTTGTCCATGGCAGTCTTATTAGTTTGTTCATGGTAGTAAACTTGTATATACAACATTCCCATGATTAAGAAGATGCCCATAGTTAAGAATATAAGAAGGTATTCTTCCAGTGATTAATAAAGAATATATTTATAGAACACATAGTTCTTTCTTCACAGTCTTCCTGTATCTCCTATAAAATTAGGCTATCATAAAACCGAGATGAAAGGAAAATTGTTCCTGAACACTTTTTAAAGCAATCTTTGATAATGGGAATATTACTTATTAGAGTATTTGTTAGTTTGTAAAACTTTCCCCTTAAGATTGAGGAACACCTATCGCTTAAAACAGATATTGTTGTCACAATAAAGTTTCCTACTTTGTAACAATTTCCCTTTATGATTATCGCTTAAAATAGATATTGTTGTAACAATTAATTGTGTACTAGTGACGCATTTTTAACTTCATCAGTTGTTATACCCATAATCTTGGACATTTTATGCAAAGATTCCCAGTATTGCGTTGTGTGCATTGTTTATTTTTTAACTTTATGCATATAAGGTGTACTAAGATAGGGTT
Organism: Macrobrachium rosenbergii; assembly: GCF_040412425.1. Classification (NCBI taxonomy): domain Eukaryota; kingdom Metazoa; phylum Arthropoda; class Malacostraca; order Decapoda; family Palaemonidae; genus Macrobrachium; species Macrobrachium rosenbergii. The sequence goes on from NC_089752.1 coordinate 23,911,846, forward strand.
TTAACAGTATCATATGCCATGTGCGTAATGCAGTACTGTTTCTTGAAAATTTCTTATCTTTACATGAGTCATCTTGTCAACCAACCCTTCAGGGTTTCAGGTGGTTTGTTCACTCGGAGAAAATGGAAGACGTTGCTGGTCCGGAAATTTTGGTAACAAGGAGGAAAGAGAGACCGTAACGTGGGAGAGGTGTAATAGTAGAGGTTTCCTATTATTCAGGGACACACACTACCTCTGTAACACATCATTTCAGTATTATATTTATGTATATATATATATATATATATATATATATATATATATATATATATATATATATAATATATTTTATAATATATATATATATATAAAAATATATTTATAATATATTTATATATGGATATATATTATAACAAGTACATGAAATAGATCTAAAGATGACAAATGAAAGAGCACTTAACAACATATAAGTAGATACTACCTCTGTAACACATCATTTCAATGTATATATATATATATATATATATATATATATATATATATATATATATATATATATATATATATATTTTATATTAATATATATATATACATATATATATAAAATAAGTACATGGAAATAGATCTAAAAGATGACAGATGAAAGAGCATAACAACATTCTGTATGGTAATATAATGACTTAAAAATAGATGTGAACTGGCCCTGAGACTAAAATTTCGATGAACAAGAAATATTCGTCGAAAAAAGAAGTAATGTTTCCCATCGACTGGTTTTTTCAACAGCCACCAATCCTCGTTTCACACCCTATTACATGGTGTGCAAAAAACTGTAAATCACCAATTTCCGGTCACTTGTCAGGGAAGTTTTGGTCGTTGCATATCCATGAAGACCACAAGTGGCGTAGCGGGATTCCATTATGCATGTGAGGGAACCAAAGCGACACCGTCCCCCTCCCCCGATCGAGGGAGCATAAAATGCTAGAGCTCAATGGTTACTCTTAAAATCTCGAAAGAATGTAAAGCAAAACAAGTCATCATAAGCTTACACTTGGCCCACGAGATCAGTACTTTTTTTTCGGATTTAGTTTCTGTTTTCTTGAATAAATATATCCTCGAGGCCTTCGCAGATTTTGAATGTATATGTGTAATTTCTTAGTGAAAATCTTCATTTTGGCATCTTTGTCATTCATCTGGTAACTTCCCGAAGTTCTGAGTCATCGTGTACTCTAATGACCTTTTACAATGTCTTGTATCTTGGTGCCATGTATTTGAATGACTCTCCCACGTATATTTACATTTCCGGCCCTGCTATTCCCATGAGAAGTTAGTACCATAGTGCACCCTCACGCAGTACACTGCAGAGACATACCTGTGGTTTTGCATCGTCACTTCACTACTTTGCTCCCTTTCATTCCTTTTACTGTACCACCGCTCATACTCTCATCTCAATTTCCACCTTCTCTTAACAATTGTTTCATAGTGCAACTGCGAGGTTTTCTTCCTGTTACACCTTTCAAGCCCTTTTGCTATCAATGTTCCTTCAGCACTGAATGATTTCATAGGCCCCAACGCTTGGCCTTTGGCTTAAATTTTATATTTCATTCCATTATATTATCGCTATATGCATAAAGTATACACTTCACATTCAGTTCCGTAATGGGTAGCCACGATTTTCAGATAAGATGGGCGAGACTCATATCCCTGTAGGATTTATTTGACTGTCCTTTTAAATAACTTTTGTAACTATTAGTAAGTACTTGAGTGGACAATTATATAAGCAATTGTAGGTGTCTGTTGTGATTACATAGCTATGTACACGCATTTTAAAGTTTGTCTATTATATGTTTCTTGTGAAATCCACATTTCTTAGGTGGTATTGTCCCATACTTATCGATAATAAATTAATAATCTGATCTGCTTCATCAGGTTGATTATAAAGTAATACGCATAGTTTCTAATAGTCTTTGCTATGTCTGTCTGTATTAGCATGCTTTAAGAGGAGACTATTGACGATTTTTTTTATCGGCTGTTTGTTTTGTTGTACTTTTATTTTAAATCTTTATGTCCGTTCAAATCTTTAATCTTTTCATCTAATTCGTAGGACTAGCTTTCTTATTTTATTTTATTTCCCAACCGAAATCAAACAAAAGCAAAATCCCCCAAGAATAGATGAAGAGAAGCAGAGTAACATTTTGTACCTATGTTACATTCCCAGTGCGAGGTGCGCTTGTACTGCGTTCATCTTTTTTTAAGCAAGATATCACTCTCTCTCTCTCTCTCTCTCTCTCTCTCTCTCTCTCTCTCTCTCTCTCTCTCTGGTGGGATTCTGTATTTAATTGCAGTCCCTCATTCTCTTTGCTCTTTGCCAGCAGAATTGATAAAATGGTATAGTAATGTAAAGGATTAAATACAACTCATTTTCTATTACTCCTTCTCCCTCTGTCGTGACTAGATTCGAACATAGATTTTCCTTCTCATAATAGGAATATCTTCGGACAGTTTTGAGATTCGAAGGCAAAAGCGATACATTTTCCCTTTGCATAAGTGTTCGTCCAACCTGCTAATGGTGCTGATGATTTTAAAGTACTCGCTAATAGTAATTTATCAAGAGAAATTAATTCTATGCCCATCATTTACTCGAGGATGTCTTGGAGAACTGGTAAAACAGCCATTACTTTCAGAAACTTCAGCCATAAAATACGTGAGGCATACCGGTTCCATGATGTCATATTTCTTGGTTCAGTGCAACTTTTCTGAATTTTGCAGGGAGTTCCGAAATCGTTTTTACAATTTTTTTGCAATTCCTTTTCTTGCAAGGCTTGCCCATTAATTAATTTAATTTCCCATTTATAGAGGGTGAGTTTTTAATAGGAATTATTATTTTATTTAGTCAATATAATCTCGGAAAATCTGCGTTTCATTGGCGATGTGCGGTTAAGATAAAACGGGGAAAATATGTTTGATGTTTCAGTTGATGAAGAAAAATTCCTTAATCATCGCGGTGCCTCAGTCTTTCTGGGTGTCGAATTACCTTTGCATCTCATTTATTTTTAACCAATCAGCCTTGTTCCTTAATGGAATAGTTGCTGGATTGTGCTGGAGACGTATTTTTGGAAAGATAGGATAGTAAGTTACCAAAAACTGTGAGAGATGGCATTTTTTTAAATAGGAGTTCTGTTGTTATCTACACTTTTGATAATTACTATTCTAATTAGGCTTACACTGAATAAAATTACCCAGCATCTGAAAAATGTGTATTATTGACAAGGAATGGGAAGGTACATTACTCAATATTGTAACTAATGCAGAAATGAAGTTCAAGTTTTTTCTCACTGATGCCTGTGTTTTGTCATATAATTTAACACTTGCATACAGTTGACAGGTCAATATAGTTTCTCTTGAGGGACTCATAGTTACGTTACTTTTGTTTCAACGGATGGATTGTTTAACGTGACAAGCATAGCTTTACAAGTATGTCACAAGAATATTTAGGAATATTAATGAATTTCTGTCAATGTTCTTATCTTCTAACGTAAGAGGTTATAAATAAAGTCAAACATTAATACAGTTTTTACTGTGTATGGATATTCATTAGGTTTAAATTTAGAGATGTTAAGATCGAATTGGGTGAATTTATTTCATTATGATTCCTACATTTTAATGAGAACTGCTTCTGTTCTGTGTTTCATTTGTTGTCGACAAAACCTTCTGTAAGGCATCCTGACATTGTGCCACTCGGTGTTATATTCTCATCCTGATTATCATGAATCCTGAACATCGAATAGTGCTTCATTTTACATCACAAGCATCTTCATATCTCTGTTTCAAGCATATGGTTTCTGATAATCTCGTAAAAATTTTGTTTTGATAAGTTTTGTCACAAAATATGTATTAAATAACAGGGCAGAATTCCTTATTAGTATACTTTTGTATATAGGCTTTTCCTTCATAGATCAAGTAGGTGATGATATCCTAATGTCAGTTAACGTATGGGCACTAAGCATCATCCATCAATCAGACTAGCTTGATCCTCTGTTTCTCTGACCAAATCAATCACAGGATCAGGTACAGGAAAGATGCTTGTGATGTAAAATTAAGCACTATTCGATAGCAAGGATTCATGACAATGAGGATGAAAATACAACCGGGTGGCGCAAATGTCGGGATGCCTTACAGAAGGTTTTGTTGACAACACATGAAACACAGGACAGACGCAGTTCTCATTAAAATGTAGGAATCATAATGAAATCCTCTAGTTATGAAGAGAGATAAGCAACAGTCACTTGAGTGTGCACCTCTTTTTCTGACCTGACCACAGTTTGCAGGAACCCAGCCCAACACTGAATGTCCCCTCATTACCAGTGTGGCATCTTTGTCTGATAAAGCTCCAAGTCTTATTATGCCCTTGGTTCTTGTACTGAAACAGCTCTGATATTGACCTCTATTCTCATTGTTGTAACTGTGACAATCCAGTTTTTCATAGTGCAAACTACTTCCATCCTGCTCACAGCAGGCTTATGCCATCACTGTCAATTTTCTTTGGTATTGCTGTGTTAGATATGGATTTTGTGCTGTGATGCAATAGGCAGTGATTACAATGACATTCTTTGTATTCCCACAGGGTAGGGGAGACATTAGTATGGAGGTCATGGTTTGAAGCAGCTAAAGAAGGATGTTGACTTGTTCTACATACTGTATGTTGATATCTTCTATGTATTAGTGGTATCTTCTTGATCTTGGAACCAACCATTGGGTCCTTATTTTGATAACGACCACTACTGGGCTAAGCATCAGTGATTGCATCAGCCACTAATCCTTGCTGAATGCCTGCTATAGGTAAGGTACCCTTGCTAATGATTGGTAGACCCCAGATTGACTCCCTTTGGAACTAGTCAAGTTAGATCAAATCTAAAACTATATAGATTGTAGGATATGGATTATATCAGTGTTAAACCCAGTGGTAGGGAAACCTAAGGAAGGAGAGGATGTACTCGTGTCACTGCCAGAAAGATTCAGCTCACTCATGACACATGAACAAGCATTGTTTCTGTAATCTAATGTCAAGATAAATGTTGCCTCCAGAAAATATCATGTTACACATGCTTTATTCCAGCCTTCGAGATTGCTATGTAGAATTGTTATCAACCACTCTTATTCCAAAGAAGACCTCCTGTAAAAAGAAAATTAGTGGCATGACATCCTCAGCTCACTATAAACACATGCAGGCAGAAATGCAGGGATATGGAGTTTCCATTACAAAATTCGTATGGGTTCCCATTATGTTGCTTAAAGGATGCTTATGTGGATCTAGTGGACATAGAATTCCTTGTGTTAAAGAGACAATCAGTAATCTAGGCTTATCCATTTTCATACCTAGAGCCAAATTTATGAAATCCTTGGACTTCCTTAAGGTTTTATCTCTTAAGTTTTTGAAGTGTTGATCACACATAATTACATACTCAGATTAGGTAAGGAATGAATTTTACCCAAGTTAACTTTTGAATGCAAGATTTTTACTTCTACCTCTTTCCAAAGGCTTAATATTCAGAACTCACTTCAATTTATATTATGTGTTTTTAGTTCTTCTCCACTTAAAAGTATATACAGTGAGATTCCTAATGATCTCAGTTCCATATTTTGCTGGTTTGAAGCTGGATTAGGTTCCAGAGACTCTCAAATTTCTTACAGGTCTTGTCGTCATAAATGATGGATTTTTCCCTTATTATAGAGTTGCTCTTTTAATGCTAGAGCCATTTATCTTTTTACAGTAAGCCATACAACATAAAAATTAAATACCATAGTCACTGTATAAGCCGATGCTTTAAATCTAATGCTTGCATTGGATATGGAGTAAAAAAAAAAAGCTGTAATGTACTTTATCTTTATGCACATGTACTTTGATATGTTATGTAGAGCTTTATGCTACTTTCATGAGGCTTCAAGAAATTATGAACCCATGTAATATGCAGTTTTATCAATTTGATTCATTAGTTACAATTGACATTAAATTTCAAGATTAAACACCGCTAGGTTTTCTAAATAGATATGCAGTTTTTATATGAGTAACTTACCAAGTAATTACGTAGCTATTGGTGCCTAACCTAAGGCGGCTGAAAAATTCAAAATTCACGTGGCAGCGCTTCTATCGTTTGTGTGTAGGTGATAAGGTCCACCCACTATCCGGGACTTAGAAACAACCCAGGAAGGCTCATCGGCTCGTTCGTTTCCTGCTACAATATCAATCAACCTCAAGTAGTTTTTCACGCTTAACTGCATCGCTATTTTGGATGTTTCCTTCTCCTCCCAAGAACTCCTCTAACCTGGCGGGTCGGCTTGTAGAACTGCCTTTTTCTGACCCAAAGTAATGTTTTCATCCCACGAACCGGATCCACCTTATCAGAATATTTTTAAAGTTCTAGAAATATTTAGTTTTCCCGATTGGGCTGTTGGGGCTCTTGCAAGAAAGATTGAGGACTGCCCAGATCTTGCTGAGGACTTTTCTTCTGATTGGCTGGGTGTACTTTCATGCGCCAATAGGGTGGTAAGAGACGGTTCTGCAGAACTCGCTTCCCTCTTTTCTATGGGTGTACTTAAAAAGAGAGAACTCTGGTATTTGTTCACCTCGAAAGGAGTTTCGCAGACACAGAAGTCAGCTATACTTTTCGCTCCTTGGATAAGGCTCATATTTTTCTTCAAATAACAGTTAAGGAGATACTTTCAGACTTGCAGAAGAAACCTATGACTGATCTGTTGGCTCAGTCCACCAGACGCCCGAGAGATCCGGCTGCTTCCACGTCGAGATCGTTCTCCCCTTACAGCCCCAGCCCTTACGTTGGGGAAAACCTAAAACCCAGCCTAGACCTAGAACTAGCTTGCGACCTGTGACGAAGTCCATCAAGAAGTCTTCGTTCAAGCCCAACCTCAAGAAATAGGAATTTAGTCCTCTGTGCCCAAGTAGGAATGGGAGTGCAGAGGAGCAGAGCCTTGGGTAGTCCAGATACTCAAGGAGGGCTATACCACTCCTTTCAAGAAAGCTCCTCCCTTAGTAACATCGCCAATCACTTTGACAGCATATTCAGAAGGTTCCACGAGATTTTTGGCTCTCGAGTAAGAAGTTGAGTCCCTGATCATCAAGGGCGCGGTGGAAGAAGTACAGTACTCCATTGCCACTCAGAAGGTTTTTACAACCGCCTTTTAGTGGTTCTGAAGGCCTCAGGGAGACAGTACGCTCAGTCATGTCCTCAGTGCAGCAGGGGGACTCGATGGTCACCCTGGATATGCAAGATGTGTATTTTCACATCTCTATTCATCCGGACGCACGGAAATATCTTTGCTTCGTATTTCAGGGCAGAGTACTACAGTTTCAGGCTCTATGCTTTGGCTTGTCGATGGCACCACAAGTATTCACAAGAGTCCTCACTCCTCTGGGGATTGGCTTCACCTGCCAGGAAGCAACATCAACTTGTACCTGGATGACTGGCTTCTCCACTCTCCATTGGAGGAGAAATGCGCAGAGGACTTGAAAAGAACTCTTCGCCTGACGCAGGAGTTAGGAATTATCATAAACAAGAAGAAACCCCTTATGATACCATCTCAGGAGGTTCCCTATTTGGGGATGATCCTGAATTCATGGATTTTTTAGGTTTTTCTGCCACCCAAGAGAGTCGACAACTATCTACAGACTGCCCATCAGTACCTGGCCCTCCCGTTCTGCTTGGCAGTGCAGTGGGTGAGTCTCCTAGGGACCCTTGCTTGGGTAGAATAATTTGTGAGAACTAAAGCGAGCTAATATGAAACCCTGCAGTTTTCCTGAAAGGGGAACTGGTGCAGAAACTAAACCAGACTCTTTCATCTTCCCGATAACGTCGGAAATAAAAGTTGATCTCCAGTGGTGGTCTTGCGAAGAAAGACTTCAGGAGGAGAAGTCTCTTCTTCCAGTGAACCTAGACCTTCAGTTTTATTCAGACACCTCCAACCTAGGATAGGATCTTTCCTGGACGGCTGGGAAGCCTCCAGGATGTGAACAACTTTGCAATGAGAATCACATCAATGTTAAGGAGTTGGGAGCTGTTCACCTGGGCCTTCAAGCTTTCTTGGACCTAGTCTGCGGCAAGAAGATAGCAGTGCATGCAGACAACACCACTGCACTCTCTTACATCCGCAAACAAGGAGGCACTCACTCTTTACAAGACAGTGAGGGATCTCCTGTGGGCAGAGGAGAATCAAGTCACTCTCACCACCCAGTTCATTCAAGGGAGAATGAACGTTCTTGCAGATGAACTAAGTCACCTCAAACAGGTCCTCCCGACCAAATGGACTTTAGACCCGTTAGTCTGCAACGATCTGTGGAGACTATGGGGCAGGCCCACCGTCGATCTCTGTGCAATGTCAAGGAATCACAGACTTCCACTCTTTTGCTCTCCGGTCCTGGATCCTCGAGCTTGGGCCATGGATGCAGTGCTTCTGGACTGGACAGGCTTATGTGTGCGCCTTCCCTCCTTTTGGGATGATAAGGGAGGTAATCAACAAGTTGTCGACCCATCGAGGCAGATCTGATTCGGCTTCTTGTGGACTATCCAAGACTACTTCCACAATGGAGGTCTCTTCTCAGACAACCCCACTTCCTCAGATTCCACTAAGGGTTGTCTGCTCTGACCCTGACAGGCTTCAGACTGTCATGTGCCTTGTCAGAGCAAGTCTTTTCACGACAGGCTACAGAGGCAATTGCGAGGTGCAGGCGAATGTCTTCTTCAAAGCTCTACCAATCTAAATGGGCAGTCTTCAGAAGATGGTGCATCAGAAATAACGTCTCTTCTTTTGAGACATCCATAAATCAGATAGCTGATTTTTTACAGATAGCTGATTTTTTACTATTCCTGAAATCTGTCAGGAAATTATCGACCTCTACTACAAAAGGGTACAGGTCAGTGTTAACCTCAGTTTTTAAACACAGAGGTATGGATCTGTCTTCTAACTCAGACATTGGAGATCTAATCAGATCTTTCGAAACGACAAAAGAAGAAAGTTCTTCCAGCATTTCTTGGAACTTAGATATTGTACTGAAATAGCTTTCAGGTTCTCCGTTCAAACTGTTGACTTCTGTCTCACTTAGGAATCTCACCAAACAAATCAATGAGTTAACAATAGACAAGAAAGCAGGTTTTATGCAAGGGATGCAGTGTAAACTTCTGTCTCTTAGTTTCCTTACTAAAAACGTAAAGTCCACAAAACCTGGCCCATCCTTTGTGATAAAAATCTCATGGAAATTTAGGGTCAGAGTAGAGAGAGACTTTTGTGTCAGTGAGGTCTCTCAGTACTACCTTCAGAGGAGAAAAGATTAGAGACCATCGATCAACCTCTAGTGCTCTGTAAGAAGCCCGTTCTCTCTATCTAAAATGCCATTCCTTTTTCTGAGGAGTTGATATCGGGAAGCTCACTCTCAGATCAGAAGACGCCTTTCCGTTAGTTAAGGTTAAGGCCCACAAAATTAGGGCAGTCACAATTTCCTTGGCATTTAAACATAATTTGTCTCTTTCTACAATCTTGGAGTCGATCTTCTGGAGATGTAAATCTATCTTTGCTTTACACTACCTTAAGGACATGGAAACTGTATTTGAAAATTATAACACTTTAGGACTTTTATCAGGGCTGGCATGGTGATGGGAGAGGAAGCATAGGGAACTTTCTGTGCCTTTGCTTTTTATTTGCCTTGACTTAAGGTTTTGAGTCTATGGGAAGCCTGGGGGTACTTTGTACCTAGAGCACTCACCAGTTTAATACTGTTTCTAATGGTGTGGTTTGTGGTTTTAATGATGTGGGGTAAGTGTTAACCTTTTGTATTCTGGTCTACAGCCAGGGGAAGGGCATCTTTTAAAACTTTGTCAGCATATGGTGTACTTCCTCCATACTGCCTGCAGCAGCTCCCTCAACAGGTAAGGAAGCAACAAACATTTTATTAATGTTAGCAACCTTTCTATTTCAAATTTATTGCTTACTTAATGCTTTGGAGTAGAAAATGTCCATGATCTATCCCACCTCCTACAATGTGGAATCAGGTATTTAATTACTTGGTAAGTTCATATAAAAATGACATTTTTGGTGATAAAATAAAGTTTTATATGTAGTACTTACAAGTAATTACATGATCGGACCATGCCTCTCCTCACATGGACATTAGAGCATAAACGAACCGAGTTTCATGCTAAGTTGTTTCTAAGTCCCGGATAGGGGTGCGACCTTATCACACACACTGAAACACAATAGTAGTGCTGCCCTTTTGAATTTTGAATTTTAAACCGCTGAGGTTAGAAACCAATAGCTATGTAATTACTTGTTAAGTATATATAAAACTTTATTTTATCATAAAATTGTCATTTTGCTTAACAGGAGAGGTCAGAAAGTTAGATTTTGTGGATTACTGCCATATGTTACTGGAGCACTGAATAAAGTGTATAAAACAAGGTAAAGGAAAAGATACAGTCAGATGAGTGGAAAAAGTGTACAGTATTACAACAAAAATATAAAAATGAAAAGAGGATACATCAGTGTTGACAATATAAAGCAGCAAGAGCATGAAGAATGGAAGGAACTTTTGGAAAATTTTACAAACAATACAAAACTTGTCAGTTGGGCTTCTGTTGGGTAAATCAATCATGGAGACTGTCTTTATATTGATGCGTTTACCAAATGATGGAGAAATACTGTGCTAAAAGGGAGGGCTCATATATTTTTCTTAGTCTTAGGAAGGCATTTCGCAAAGTACCAAGGCCACCAGGGGTACAAAAAGGGAGTGCCCTAGCGTTAATAGCAAAATCAAAGAAGATCCAGAAAGTTGAAACTAGAATGGCAAAGAGAGTTCTAGCATCAGGATAACCAAATCAAAGGTTGGTAGTAGAAAAGGGGAAAAATAGGAAAAGACCAGTCTGGAAAGTGGCCATGATAGTTTACTGCAAAAGAAAAGTGAGGGTGAAAGTAAATAATTTTTATAAATTGTCAAAAGAGAGTCATAGGAAATGTCCAAAAACGAAAAAATTCAAAGACAACAAAGTGTTTCTTTGTCAGAAAAATGTGCAACTGGCAAAGAGATTTAAGATAAGGATTGTTATGAAGGGCAAACCGTGGAGGAGGTAAAACTTTTGGTACATAGAAATTATAATGGATTATGAAGTAACAGTGTGAATGAGATGGAAAAAGATTGCTGGAATAATGTTGCAAAAGAGTGTCTCAATAAAAAGAGAACAAATTTATGGCATGTATGAGGCCAACACTCATATGCATTAAAGGAAATGAAGGAGCTCATTAACTGGTGTTTCAATAAAATGCTGAGATTCAACAGATAAGGAAGTTGCTGTACTATAAAATGCTGAGATTCAACAGATAAGGAAATTGCTGTAAGATGTGATGCCCGTCTAAAAAAAAAGTCTATAATTTCAAAGATTGAAAGGTTCAGCATATGGTAAGAATTGTTTTATTTACTTTTGTCTTAAGGTATTGTAACAATAGTGATCATTGACACGAATCATTTTTAAAACTACAAACAATTATGGATTATTAAAAGGAAAATTACAGCTTAAGATTTTCCAAAAATCTTCCATTCCATCCTTGAATGCTATATGATAATTGCACAGTATCTACAAAAGTCATATTTACACATAAACACTTTAACTTGTTTATATCTTACAAGACTTGCTTCCTCAACAAATGTGAAATGCCCCTTGATTTGTATACTGCATGGCCTTTCAGAGAACCTTGAAAAGATGCTAGTAGGCCCCTTTGTCAGTACTGAGAGAGGAAATGGCTTTTCGGGTCCCAAGGCTGAAACTTTTAATAAGTTGTCTTACAATCAAGGGAACTAAGCAGTTACTGCAGAATGGCTGGAGTTGCCCAGTCATTAAAAATTCAAGAGCCAGATGAGAAAGGGCAGTTTTCATCTCCTTGGCATACTGCTGTATGCCTATGGGATAACTGGTTTAACATTTAGTGGCCCCTCAGCTTAGATCTCGATAGAATTCTTCATTTATCAGCCATTTATAAACTTTACTTTCTGTGCTTTTTTATTAGGCTACCTTTTCAGAAGTGATGGATTTTAAGTACTGTATATGTTTGGTAAGTGTAAAGTGCATGTTTGTTTAGGCTAAACATTTTTTATATAATGTTTGATGTGGGATTTCTTGAATGTTCAAGTGTTGGCTATACAGTACTCCAAAGTCATTGTTAGTTATCAGAGTTTGCCACTTATCAGAATGCTAGACCAGATGCATCTGATAACAATTTTCTTATGCTTTTGAAGGTACGGTATCCCTAAATGACATAGAAATACTCATCAACATGTTTGTTGAAATGTCTGCCCATTTATTTCCTTAAAACACCAGAAAATTTTAGTACTCAACAAAAAAAATGCTACCTCCTTACCAAGATCTCTTAAAATATCCAATCTACATGTCTAACCATTGGATACTAGGATATCTATAACCATTGGATATGTAGGGTTAAAATTCATCAGGGTCTGTAGTACAGTTTATGATTCTTTAAAAATTACGATTCATGACACATTAACATTTCTTTCAGTACAACAAAGATGCCATACAGTTCAGCAGAAAGCTGCTACACCCAACATAGGCAAAAACAGATCCAAATCTGCTGTCATCAAATTTGGAGCTATCAGTATACTGTTCATAAAAACAGTACATATTCTTGCGCACACATTTTCAAAAAGTAAAGTGCATTGCTTCTTCTGAAACAGCTTTATATTGCTAAAATATTTAGTGTTTTATTACTGGCAATTTCCCAGCAGAGTTGTGGGGTATTTAATAGGCATGTATGGTTCATCAATTTATTAGCTAATATAATCTCCATACTATATTAGGTAAATGAATGCAGCATCACCTAAGGAGTGAGGCAGTTTGTGGGACCCCATTCTGCTTGAAGCTAGCAGTCTGGAAATGCAATTTAAGAGGGATCAAACTCATGTCCAAGAACATGTGATACTTTTGACAGGTAAGGATTTGGGTGCTCATATTGTTTTCTTGATTCTGGAACTATAATATGGATTGCATTTAATGTTTTGACTCTGTGAGGAACAGTAGATGTAAACATTTCACGTCCACCGGTTAGCTTTACCAGATCAGTGCCTTGTATTATCTTAGTACAGTACATATGAATGACTTGTCACTAGCACCTCAGGTGGAGTGAGGAAGAAGTTTCAACATATCTAAGTACCTCATACATCTTGGATCCAAATCAACTTAGTGACAAGCTCAGGAGAGTCTGTTGCCAAATATTAAATAAAGAAATAGGAATTTGGTGTCTGTCACATGAGAATTCTTTGGTAATTTTAATATAAATCTGTCTTGGTGTATTCATTGTACATGATAGAATTGGAGAATTACAGTTGCTATTGTAGAGAATGGAAAGCAACACAGTTCTGCTCATTTTACAATTGTATTGATAGCAAGCTGAAGCTGTCATTATGCCACTGCCATCTGTGAAACAGCAATATATAAAATTCACCAACATTGTCTTAGAGGTTAATCAATGCAGTACCATTGATGGCCAGTGGAAAGAAGGGAATGTGGAGGTTGTTACTCTGAAGAGTCCTTCTTGATCTGTAATACTTGGTAATGTAGGGCTGTGTGTACCTGAATCTTGAGTGCTTCAAAAACCTTATATAGTCATAAAGTCTCAGTGTATCATTTATTGAACATTATATTTTTTTTGGTACTGTACAAATCTATCACCTTATGAGAGTACCTTAAGGTATGTCAGCTCCTTTCCAGACACACTCAAAAGAAGAGTAATTCAGCTAGGGTGTCTACACATTTGGGTTCCCAAGCACTTTAGGAGCAGAAAATGATAATTCTAAGTGTTACCTGACCAATCTGCAAACTGTGTGAGATTGAAAGGAGGACAATGTAGGGTATCTTGCAAAATGAAGGGGGTGTGTGTGGCCAGACAGGGATAGAATAACAAATAAAGATGCAGGATGATGCTTTGAAACCTGGCTTATAAGACAGGCCAACATTTGTCCAGTTTTCCACATGAGATAATTGGCTACAGAGCACAAACAGCTCTCTCACCGGCTTAACTGAGGCTGGAGATACTAAAAATGCTGAATGCAGGGTAAGGTCCCTTAAAGAAGCTTCCTCAAGAGGTTTGTACTTTTAAAAAGAAAGATGTTTTAACACTAGCAGTAAATCCTAGCATGGGGCACAAGTCTTGGGGGAGCTTCGCCCTCAAAAAACTGGTGCAAATGAAGTAACTCACTGGACGAGCCCATGTCGACGCCCTTCCTCTGCAATAAAGCAGAAGTAGAGGCCTTGATGGCCAGCAGAACTTCATCGATCTATGCAGGAGAAGTAGAAAGTCTGCTACAGGGGAATAGAGTTAGTGAGTGAATTAGTGCCCTCCCTACTACATAGCTACAAACTATCCACTTTGCCAGGTATAGTCGACCCATAGATTGTTTTCATAGGTTGGCAGTAACTTTGGGAGTCTGGTGGAAAAGCCTTTCTTGATAAGCTACTGCAGGGTACCCTCCCAGCAGTGTGAATATTGGGAGGCTGAGGTTCTTATGGTATAGTTGAAAGTGAGGTTGGTGGAAAAGCGTCATCCAGTCTGGAAGAGCTCTCCGAAGGCCTACTAAAAGAGTGAGGTTCAGAAACCATTACTCCTTCAACCAAAGTGGGGATCTGAGGGTTTTATGGACATTGTTAGACTGACAGATTTCTCCAGTACTGGACTTATTAACAAGAAGAGCAGAATTGTGATACCTCTAGGCTGTCCTGGAGAATCATGATGGTGCTGCTTACCCATGCAATTAGGTCTTGCGGGGCTGAATAGCAGTTTGGAAGCTTGTGATTTAGGCTGGTGGAAAACATTTCTTCCACCTGCTTTGTTACAGATGGTGCCTCAAACCTACCTTTGAGACATTAGTAACCAGCAGCAGGTCTGGGGCAGGAGGTGACAGGAACCCCTACTCATAGGTTCCACTCATCTTACAAGCCTTGCAGAAGGAAGGACAAAGCAGTTGTCAAGGTGATCTGCAGCAGACCAATGTTAATTCAGTTCTAATTGCAGATATTTTAGATTGAAACCACAGTATAGAACTAACTTCTCCTGGGAATTTAGATGGCCTAGTATTTTTTATCACAGCTTTCTAAGTGGGGATAGAAATCATTAGGAACTCCTTTGATATTACATTAAGTTTTTGCCCTTTATATTCAGTCCCATTCACAGGTTTAATTGCTTCCTTTGTTTGTGTCATGTCCGATTTTTCCTAGTTGATGGCTAGGTCCAGGTATTGCCATGATCAGCCAGTTGTTGAGGTGCCTCAAGAACCTGATGCCTTTGCAATAGTCTGTCCAAATGAAAGTGCAGGTGTGAAGTTCTGTAGGTCAGGGTTCAGGAGTATCAGCATAAAGCCTGGCTAGGATGCAGGAACCCATACTGTTTTCTGCTAATTAAATAAGTGAATGCAGGGAATCTTTAAATGTCCCTACAGTTCCTGCTATTTGGAGATTGGTGAGTACAAGAGGGATTTGAGCTGTGAAGTGACCTTCATGGTGGCTTTGGTTGTGGTTCTAGGGGGATAGAGTAAATTGAGTAAACCATTCAGAATAGTGTCCCTTCTTCGAGATAAGCCACCATTCATATATTCAAGACAGACTGTCCCAGGGAAGCCACAGGTCTCCTAGCCTTAGCTAAATTCTGTGCATTTTATGCTTCATTATCAAGGAGTCTGTTAGTTATGCCTAACACTCATTCCTGCCAGTTGGCAATCACAACCATTTCCCTCAGGAGTCCACCTCTGCTTGAGTTTAAAGCACCTTGGATTTAGGCATAGGTGCAGAAACATCCCTGGCTAAGGCTTCCATGCCAAGGGCAGACTGTCAGTTGTGCATGGAACTGCCCATTCATGAGATGCAGCATTCCTAAAATGTTGCTTCTAATGGGCCAAATTATATTCCCTGATTTTTATACAGTGTAAGAAAAAGGTATCACATCCTGGTAGTAGAAACAGGATATGTATCCTCTTTTCTTAGCAGAACAGCAGAATGAGCGCTAGCTAAAGGTGAAACCAAAGGTGGAGAATCTGTGGGCTACTGTAACCTGTGCTAAAAGAGGAGAACCCTTGATGCCAGCTTTACAGGAGGGTTGGGTATCACTAGAAGCAGAAATAATAACAGCAAAAGGCATGCTAGAGGTATTAGTACAAAGCACTGAAGATGCATGCTGGGGTAAGTCTATGAGATGTGTTCCTGAAATACAGTGCATAGAATGCTACTATTTTGACGTAGTAGTAAAAGGTTGATATGAAGATGGTAGAGTGCTTGGACTGACACAAGCACTCTGCTGACAGGTGGAAAGTTTGTGCACTATCAGAAACAGCAGTGGCTGGTGTATGTGTTGGGGGTGGGGAGGACAGATATGGATGGTAACTCACATAAAGGATGGTAAGCCATACACTTGACTCATAGCCCACTTGTGGATCAACTTGTTTTTCAAGGGTGTAAGTAGTGTTGACATATTGCACTCATTGTGGGTTTAGACATATTTTCAAGAATCATCTCTTTCCCTGTGGAAAAGAAGCATAGTTGGCTGATAAGCCTTGTTGAGTAGCAGCAGGAAGTTTGAGTGGTCAGGAAATGTAAAACTGCTAAAACTTGTGCTTTTAGAGGTGTTGGTATGATAACCATATCATAGACATCTACCATCAGAGGAGGTGTGCATAAGCTATGTGCAAGAGGAACGTATTAACTTGTGTTGGATGCTGACACGTGAGACAAGAGATTTAGCAAGAAGATTTAGCTTGTGGACTCCAGACCCGCCACCATCTCTGTAACATATCTTCATTGCATGGTTGCAATGGGAAGCAGAACAAGCCCTGTAGTCCTCACCCTTAATGATTGAGGGGTCAGTAGTGTCTATACTGTGTGAGAGGGCAGTAAATGTCCTTTTGACAAACATGAGATGAAGAACATGTGTGCTATGAACACCACTTTACATTCTAATGTTTGGCACTAAAAGAACAATATCTCAGAGAATGCAAAACCTCCCAGAGATGGGAATTTACTGCGATAATCAGGCTTGGGAGAGTGATCATTTTCCTTGGCAGAAGATAAATCATTGGATTCCCCAAATGTTATGCAAGCTTAACTCTCAGTCTGTGCAAAGATGTAAAAGCTACCCATCCTGGAGGTTTTAAAGGCCATTAAAAGTGAATTGTTTGGCCTTGAATAGGTAAACCTGAACCAGGTTAGAATAGTGAGCCCTTAGAGTACTTACAATGCTTTCTGCTATTATAACATTGCCATTGGCATTGGAACCAGTCCTTAAAAATTTCATAAGTCACATCTAATTAACAAACTTAAGTCCCACAGGTACAGTACTACAAAATGAGAGTATCAATCCAAGCTTGACAGTTATGGTACTGTTTACCAGTGATGCCAGTGCATCTACAATGGACCATTGTGAGAGAGTATCAATCCAAGATTGACAGTTATGGTACTGTTTACCAGTGATGCCAATGCATCTACAATGGACCATTGTGAAGGTTAGTTGCCTAAAAAGTGCTTAAATATTTACTCTAAAGAGGACTCAGAAATGCTAAACCAGACTCATGAATGAGCTGTAACAAGTTTGCCAACAAAATTTTCCAAATGATTGTAGTTAAACGAAAAAGATTCTAACTCACTGTGTATTAATTACAGTATCCCAACGAAAGACTGCTCAGCAGAGAAGAGAACATTAATATTATATAGTAAGTGCAAAGCAGGCCACACAGGCTGAAATAAATTTGAGAAGAGAATAAAAATTTGAGAAGAGAATAAAATGAAGACAAATAATATATAAGCAAAGGCAAAGTCAGTAATACTTTGATAAGCAGCACATTAAGTGAGCCATTAGCATAGCCATGATAATTTTGAAAAACAACCTGAAATTGGGATAAAAGACTTAATTCATATAAAAAAAGAACAATTAAATAAAATGGATGATCCAGAAAATTCAGATAAGCATACCAAATTAAAAATAAATTTGTATTTTTCCTAACAACCTACGCTTTCATATGTGGAGTACTTGCACTTGGCACACTTGGTCTGTTACTGAATTGTCTCTGAAAAACGAAATCCTAACGCTAGGCTTTTGGTCACGTGTAACCTGAGTCGTCCTATCCTTGTCTATTTTGTGAGTCAGCGCATATGCAGTTATGCTGTCTCCTAGAAGGAGTGAGAGATCGAAAATATGCTGGGTGGTATGAGGGGGGTAAACTTATCTATATGAAAGCGTAGGTTTGTATGTTAGGAAAAATACAAATTTCTTTTTAATTTGGTATTTGTTCCAACACGTATACAAGCCTACACTTTCATATATGGAGCCTCACTCAGAGGCGGGAGGACGATATCTTCCAGGTAACCAGGTGGGTGTGTCCCTACCATGTAACAGGTTGCCCCCCTCTGGATCCTAGGCGTTGCTTGCCTGTCACCGACTGCCTGGTCATGAACATGCAATGGTTCCAGGATGTGTGAAACGTTCTCATCAAGACCCTCGTGATGTCTGTGACTTTGGCTCCCCTCTTCCTGATGGAGCTCCTGTAGGACTGTGTCCTCCTACAACCTGCTGGGCCACCACTACCAAACCCAACGTGAAGGTATCCAACAAACTGTGCACTAAGTTCTTGAGGTAGAAAGAAGTGAATGTTATCTGCCTCTTCCAGACCCCTGCCTGGAGGACCTGAACAACTGAGGTTCTTCTTGAACACCACTGAAGGCCCTATCCCCCTGATGTCATGAGCCCTCACTTTGGTTGCAGAAGGGTCTCCACTTTGTTCCAGCTGGTATCCCCCTCACAATCACTTCCAAGATACTTAAAAAATACTATGATCAAAGTAAGAAATTGAATGGTAAATTTAAGCTGAAAAAGTAAAAATCAACAAAATTAATTATGGAAAATCAAGAACACGTCTGGGGAACAAAGCCAAAATGCCTGATATGTCAAGCAAGTACTCATGGAATGACCATTATCTGTCAGTAGAGGGACTTGGCAACCCAGATGTCTTGTTGACCAAGCTTGATTATTCTTCTGTTGATCATGTGTGAATAAGGTTAGATACCTGAAGGTATTTGTAAAGTAGTGAGTTTTAAGTGCCAAAACATGGTGTCATATGCATTTTCATCTAAAAGGCTATGAAATTGTGTTGCCCTAAAATATAGCCATCACAAATGGAGAATTCCTTAAAAACTTGACACATGTATGGTAGAACCTGTTTCTGAAGCCACAGTGAGCTCGAAAAATATAGCTGTTATATTTTAGATCCCATCCAAGTCTTACAATAATCATCTTTTCCATAATTTTTCGAACATCATGTTAATTCAGTGAACTAATAGAGGTCGACAGACAACAGTGTCCACTGGCTTGGTCTCCAGAAAGGCAACAGTACCATAACAATAAATGCGGATGATGAAATCCAGCAACCACTGACTGTACCTTCAAGTATTAAGTGCCAACTGCTGTTAGCACTGGACCAACAGTCGATACTTTTGTGTTAATATTTTTTCTACCAAGGTATTTTGTGTTTCTTTTGCAAAGAGAAGCACAAAGTATCTTAGTAGAAGAAATGTTAAAAATAAAAATACTGTAGTCGACACCACCCTACTTACAAACATTCAACTTTTGAACATTCAGAGATACGAACAAACTGGATCGCAGATTAAAATTGTTTTCAGAGCGTTCCCCTTTGCCACCTGTAAGTTCAGATTAAGTTCTGCATGCCTATTCTACTTAGCGGCAGTGCTCGCCAACCCAGCTCCCCAGACTCTTGTACCTGCACCATTGGTAAGTCTCAATCTTTTGTGCTCCAAGCTATTCCTGTGATTTTATCGTGAAATATTTAGCCCATCGTTTATCTATCATGGCAAGTGAAGATAGTGGCAGTGGTAAAAAAGCAGCAAGCTATTGTAATGGAAACTAAGGTGGCGATTATAAAGAAATTAGATAGTGGTGAAAAAATGGTGGATGTAGCACACATGTAGGATATGAATTGTTCAACTGTTGGCACAATTTTTAAGAACAAGGAATGAATTATGGAACATGTTATAAGTGCCATGCATATGCAGTCAACAATTATAAGCAAGAGAAGGGGGAAGCTAATAGAAGAAATGGAAAAACTTCTGGGTATCTGGATGGAACACACCAGAGACAAAGTTCTGCAATGCTTAGCCTCATGCTGATTCAGGAAAAGGCCTTTTCAACAAGTTGAAGGCTAAGGCTGTCAAAAGCACTGCAGATGAAACATTTTCTGCAAGTTATGGGCGGTTCCATCACTAAAAAACGTGCTGACTTACATCACGTGTCCATTAGTGGTGAGGCAGCAAGAGCTGACAAAGCAGCAGCCAAAAAATTTCCCAAGACGCTTTAGGAAATCATTGATAAGGAATGCTATACCACTCAGCAAGTTTTTAATATTGATGAGATAGGCCTTTACTGGAAAAAAATTCCAGGAAAAACATACATCAACACTGAAGAGAAAACGATGCCAGGGTATAAGGCAGTGAAGGATAGGCTAACCTTACTGCAGGGTGGCAACGCATCAGGAGACTTCAAGCTAAAACTGCTCTTAGTGTACCGCAGTGCAAATCTGTGGGCACTCAAGAACATTACAAAGATCTCTATAGCCATAATCTGGATGTCCAATAGCAAAGCCTGGGTGACTCTTGCTAAATTTGAAGACTGGTTTTTCCATTACTTTATTCCTGAAGTCAAGCTGTACTGTTACAAGAATGGGATTCCTTTCAAGAGTCTCTTTATCTTGGATAATGCCCCTGGGAACCCACTGCACTTGGATGATTTCCATTCGGATGTGAAAATTGTTTATTTACCCCCTAAAACAACTTCACCCCTTCAGAGTTAAACCAACTCTGAGTATTTTGAAGATTTGCCACAATTCATTCCTACAGCAGATTTTTATTGTACTTTGGACGTACAAGAAGTCACAGTATGCCCAGTCTTGACAGTGAAAATGAATTCCAGGTCTGGGTATATATTGTATATGAGATTAGTAGTGTCTTTGTGTTTAAATTCATTTTTAAGCTTAACTAGATACAAATCACAGTACAGCATTATTTATCTTTATAACAATCATCCCCTGTAGGGGGAGTAGCGCTGTCAGCACCTCATGCTGTGCACTGTAGGCATTGCTTAAGGTCCTTCGCAGTGTCCCTTTCTGCAACCCCTTTCATTCCTTTTACTGTACCTCCATTCATATTCTCTTTCTTCCATCTTACTTTCCACCTTCTCCTAACAATTAGTGCAACTGAGGTTTCCCTCCTGTTACACCTTTCAAATCTTTTTACTGTCTAAATTATATAGTCTGTTCTATAATAATCCTTGGAACAAATGTTATGTCTTGGTCCAGGAACTCCTTTGTGAGTTTTTATTCTAAATAGCGCATTGATTATTAACATACTATTTCCAGCCCTTCAGGTGTTCCACACATGCAAAAACAACCTTCTGTGAGTGGGCTGGAAACACATTGGATGAGCTAGGCCAGTAGAGGTCAGGGATATGCCCAGGCCTCCCCAGTAGGCTTTTGTCTTTTAATCAGTGTACAGCTGAAGTGCAAGATACACTGGAAAACTCAGTTTATGAAGCATAGGTTCATATCTTCGTAGGAACAACTACTGTACTGTGTTTGGGCCATATACTGTATGTGGAATAAACAAGTATATATTGGACTAGTAACCAGTGAGTAGTCATTCCAAAACTTTATATTCGGTTGAGTACATGAATCTGCAATGCATACTTGAAAACAGTATGAAATCTTAATAATTTTTATTACGACAACGTCAGATCCCAGACTGAGTAATTGATGCCAAATTAGACAGTTGTGTAATAGTATGTATAATTTTGCCAGTTATGCAGATCACAGTTATTAACCTTTGGAATGAGTTAAAAATTCAGCTAAGTTAGAGAGAAAGAGAGAGTATGAAATTTATGCCATATTTCAAATTTCAAGTAATCTGATTTCTATATATTCATAATTGGCAGAGGCAACAAATGTGCATTCCTCAACTAAAAGAAAGCCAGAGCTAAAGGAGTCTTCATCATGAAACATATCTGAGAAGCAATAAAGATCCGCAACATAAGAAGAAAAAAAGGTATTGAAAGCAATGGGAGAGAGGACATCCATTTGTCATTTTGGATGACAGATAGGAATAAATGAAACATATAATATGCAGACCTAATTTGAAAAGTTCCCCAGATCAGTCTCGCATATACAGTAGTTTTCATCCTTGGAATGTCTTGGCAGGGCCAGGGTTTTTTTCAGAATGTCTTCTTTAGCCGAGTATCAAGGGAGCTATTGAAAAATCACAGGTAATTCATTCCCCTTCTGAATATTGGGATGAGGGAGAATTACAGCTTCTCTCACATTTTTAATTTAGGATGTTTTTAAACATATGGAATTTCATAGTTTGTTAAGGCAGCTGGTCGTCTTTCAAAAAATTCAGATTTTTGTCGGTTTTACTTTCAAAATTTTTAGTTTTTATATATACACACACATAGTTTTACAGGTGCTAAGGTTGAGGCATTTATAAATTTATGGATTGGAGAAATATTTGGAAGAATATTTTTATAAATTTTTTAGTATAAAATTGTTTCAATTAATGGAAATAAATCATTCATGTAATGCATCATATTTAAAGTTAAGATGGCAAGAATTTTAATGCTGTGATGCTGTTGATATTGGTCATTATCACCAAATATATTATTTGAATAATATTGGTCACAACAAACAGAATATCACACCTCTTGTAGTAAACAATTTGGATAGTCACATTTTTATATGTTCAAATACAAACTTGAAATTTAAATGGTTTAAAATCCTTCTCTTTCCAGTTCCAGGTTAAAAACAAATGTGCGTGTAATTTTTATTAACTGTTCAAAGTAAAGTGCATCTTATGCTGAAAAGTGGTACAGGATTTGTATTACATTCATGATTTCACTCAATGTACATCTTAATATGCAGTAATACAATACAGTTGAATTCTTCTGAAGAATAACAAACCTACACTTAATTATAATTACCTTACTACCATCCCCATCAAATTCTGAAATCAACATTTCATTGCTAACTTGACTGACACTCTCAAGACTAAATGTATAACATAATTACATATCTGTGCTTGATTGTGGCTCTTGTTTGGTAACCACCTGCAAGGTAACATTTTCAACAATATGGTGAACTGCAGTGTCTGCCTGAGCACTAACATGTGGATGAGTGCTCACATGTCCATCAAATCCCCCTTCACCTTCGGTAAAGCCATCTCCTTCTGTGAAAGCTGTTTCTCCTTCAGTTTCCAGTCCATCTGCTACAACACACTCTTGGGCATCAGTATCTTCATCACACAAATCAGAGTCTGCTAGGACAGCAACCTATGAATAATTCAATTTGCCATTATAAATATGTTTACTAACGTGGTCTAAAACATTTTCATTCATTCTCATTACATTCCTTTAATGGGGAAAATAACTACAGTATATCATCTATCTTGCCAGTCAATATATGCATCTACCTGAGCTAATATATCAGCTGGTGCAGCTTCCCCATCCACAAGCCTTCCTTCAGCCCTTAAGCGCTCCTCAGCTCTCATCTGGTACCACTCACGTCGTATCTCTTCTTCCTGAAACACAAAATGCAGTGAAAAGTAATTATTTTGACACCAACAGCAACCATTTTAAATATACTGAGCCCTTCAGAAAAGACTTGAGATGATATTTATATTACATGTGACTGTCATTACCATGTTTCAGTGGAAAAGAGGTGGTATCTACCTATCAATGCTGCATGACTATAGTTGTTAATCTGAAAGGACTGACCAAAAGCATTCCTTGTGAAACTAGGTTCGGTATACAGGCACATAACCGAACGTTTCAAATGTAGTATTTGTTTCAGAGCATATCAACCAGTGATTATTGACAATTCATGAGCATTGCTGCCATTTCTCTTTCAGGGTCAAATGAAGGTAGTCAAGGTTAGATGGTCTGAAGCAGATACATGCGGGTCTTGTTTCTCTTCAGCTAAGAAGAAATCAAGGTTAAAACCAGACTAGCTCTCAATGACGAAAGCCCTCTTAATGAGAAAGGAGACTTTTGATGAGGTTAAGTCATTAAGTTGCAATGCAGAAAAAATGTCATCATAAACAACAAAGGTTACACAGCAGCTTTACAAGAGATAAGCCACAATTCTGCCACAGGTCTTCATTCCCTACTGTTATACAAGTAATACATCCATCTTTATGGTCAGTAGTTTACAACATGATGTTGTATGCATTATTTTAAATTTCAATGTGCTCTTACAGCTAAAAAAAATTCTTTTCATGTCTGAGCAATATGTACTTTGGTTTCAATTCCTGAGGTTGCTTCAAATTACACTTGTGCCAGAACTGTAGGTTACTATGCTTTAGTGCATGATAAACAAATGATGAACTTTTTTTAATCAAATAGATGCCACATACTATGAACATTTTATATTCTATTTGTTATACAATCTTTCAATATTAACATTACAGATAGGGGAAAGATAATATTAAACATTAAACAAGATGACCTTGTTCTCTTAGCCCTTGAACTGTTACCGCTGTTACCTGCGGTAAATTATCTCTTGGCTCCCAGTTGTCGGCTTCACAAGCACTCAGGGAATGCTTACAATATTCACTGACAATGGCAAGTAGTGTACATACAAACATGTTTAGATACCGCTAAAAACATGTTCAAGGTACTTCTCAAGTTTTATTTTATATTTTTCTTTTTTCAGTTCCCCCAGTTACTGAATGAAGGTTAATCCAAAGGAGTCTGCTCTTATGTCTTGATGAACCACAGCAACCTCTGCTAAAGAAGAGGAGGCAGCCTCTACACCAACCTTCCTTGAGGATTAGATAGTACTGTACCAAGTGTGGCAGAAATGATACAAGGGTCTGCTAGCAGTACCGGCACAAAAAAATGAAGCAGCAGCTTGGACTTGACTGTGCTGTGCATTACTGCAACCAAAGGCAACAAGCACTCCCGGGTTGAAGTGAAGGAAGGACAAGGCTGATGGCAAGGGGGAATGAAGGCACATTACAATTGCTTCATTTACTAATG
This sequence comes from Macrobrachium rosenbergii, assembly GCF_040412425.1. Lineage (NCBI taxonomy): Eukaryota > Metazoa > Arthropoda > Malacostraca > Decapoda > Palaemonidae > Macrobrachium > Macrobrachium rosenbergii. The sequence continues at coordinate 23,936,959 of NC_089752.1, forward strand.
AAAAGGTGCATGCATCATCAGCAGCAGAGGTGGCTGGTGTAAGTGCATATGAGGGTGGGGTAACTTCTCCACAATGACCAGTGCATAGCACTCACAACACACTATATCATTATACAGTAAACCCCCCGTATTCGCGTTCTCACGATTCGCGGACTCACACATGTGTGGGGTTTCTCTGTGGAACATATCTACCCATTATTCACAGAAAATTCCCCCATTCGAGGTATTTTTCACTGAGAAATATTCACTAATTACTGTATTTTCATATTATTTTCATGAATAAATGCATTTTTTGTAATAGGCATTTTTACAGGGTTTTTCTTGTGTTTAAACTATCAAATGGAAAGCAGTTCTAAGTGTTTTTAGAGGATTTTAAGCATTCATGATTTAGCCCCTCGGGAGTGCGAACGATCCCCACTAATATGGGGTATCTACTGTATACTGGTTTTACAGGTGTGCAGGGAAGCAGCAAGTTAGTATAGTCACAGCGTCAATTGATTCATACTTGCATTCTGAAGAATATGACTCCTCTAACTGAAAATGCATTGTTGGTTGATAACCTTCACTGTGCACTGGTAGAAACTGAGAGTGGTCCAGAGAAGCCAAATTGTTGAGCTAGGCAACTACATATGCACAAACTTCCTGTGTCCTGTTGTGAGAGGAATGTTTAAGGGGAATCCAAAAGTGAAGTCTCTTGAGTCTGAGAAGTGTTTAAGGGCAATCCACAAGAAGAATCTCTTGAATCATACTCTGAGGTGGTCCTGGAAGACCTGGGTTTGCTGGATACTGAAGAGTGAGAAGTTCTATAGAGAAGTAGTAAGCTGAAGAGGTAATAGTGCTATGAGCATTAGGTGCACCACAAAGGGAGCAATCTCCACAATAGCACCCTTTTGTAAGGGAGACAGATACTGGTGGAGTACTTCCTTCTAATGCCGAACGATGAGCAGACGGACACATTCAGCATGTCTCTCAGCACATAAGGTGATCTAACATGAGAAGTAGTTGGTGATGCATTCTATGCTAAGTAGAACTGGTTGCTTGTTAAGTACTCACCTGAACCTTACTGATGTTCAATGTGTACTTTGACCTAGTTAAAGCTCTAAAAGGAATACTTGACAGCTCAAACCAGGCAAAGAAGCATCTCATCCAGGTTGCCACCAACAAAATCTTGGAGGGTATCTAGAATGTTGCAAATTTATGATCAGAAATGGAAAGGTTCTAGGTTTTGGATACAAATTCAGGGACAAAAGCTCTGACAAGCCCTCTAAGAGCTGGACAAGGTAGGAAATGCCATGCAGTTCACCCACTCTCTTTGCTGAGGCTAAGGCCAAAAGAAAGACTGAGGAAGTTAAATCCATGTCTAAAGTTGTTGAACTGGCTCAGAGGAGGCTTTAGTGAGACTCCACAGAACAAAAGTGGCATCCCATTCCAGTGGGCAAAGTTCCAAAGGAGGGCAAGACTGCTCCAAATTCCTGATAAGCATGGACCATTCCACCGAAGTGGAGTGGTCTAATCCCTAAAGTTTAAATATGTATCATGAGGCTGCTTAAACTGAAAGGGACTCATCTCTGCAAAGACAGACCAGGAAGTCTGCTATCAACAGAGACGCAAGTGGAACAGTACCCCTTCTATGACACCAATCTCAAAAATGGCCCACTTTACCTGATAGGCATTGGAAGATAATCTATAGTACAAAAATATCCTGATATCTGTGCAGCCCTGCAGGAAAAACCTCTCTTAGGGAAGAGAGCAATGTCTGTGAGATAATCAGTGTCTCAAAGTCCTGTCATAGCTGCACTCCCTGGATCAAGAACACCAACAAGACTTCCTCCAGAATTCCTCAAGTTGCTCTGCCAAACCATCAAGATAAAGGAGGTTACTATGAAAGAGATGATGACAAAGAAGACACAAAGGAGCATTTCCTTTTTTACCAAGAACATGCCTGCCTTCCAATTGACCTGAACTCATAAAAGAAAATACTGTACTACAGAGGTAGGCTCATTCAGAGGAAGATCAGCAAGGAGAACACCTTCAAGGGATTCTTACATGAACTAGTAACTGTAGGCACTGCTTGAGATGTGGCCTCAGCAAGAGCACTACCATCATCAAGAACCACCATGACAGATGTTCTGGAGGATAACAGTTTTTTGTTCTTCCTTGCCTTGCCACCAAGCTATCAAGGAAAGTGGAGAAGGATGGGCTATGTGGGACAATCAGCATAGGTCAGATTTTCTGAGGATAATTTATAGATGAAGAATCATCAATGTCAGATGGGGAAGATGTAGAACGAACATCAACCCCAAAGGCAATAGTATTAGCAAAGAATGGGAAACTTTTTGGTTGGTTGGGGAAAAAATCAGTTCATTCTCAACTTGCAAGAAGCAAGATTGGTGTCACAGAAGTGGCACTGTTTCACTTGAGTCTCTGTCTTTGCGGAGATGAGTCCCTTTCGATTTAAGCAGTCTTATCATACACATTTAAACTCAAGGGATTAGACCGCTCCAATTTGGTGGAATGTCCCATGCTTATCAGGAATTTGGAACAGTCTTGCACTCCTTTGGAACTTTGCCCACTGGGATGGAATACCACTTTTGCTCTGTGGAGTCTCACTAAAGCCTCCTCTGGGCCAATGTCAACAACTTTGGATAGGGATTTAACTTTGAAGACTGTCTTTCTTTTGGCCTTAACCTCGGCAGAGAGCGGGTGAACTGTCTGGCATTTCCTATCTTGTCCAGCGCTTAAGAGGGCTTATCAGCTTTTGTCCATAAATTTGTATCCAACACTTAGAACTCTTCCACTTCTGATCATAAATTTGCAACATTCTTGATACCCTCCTAGATTTGGTTGGGGGCAACCTGGATGAGATGTTTCTCTGCCTGGTTTGAGCTATCAAGTATTCCTTTCAGAGCTTTAACTAGGTCAAAGTACACATTGAACATTAGTAAGGTTCAGGTGAGTACTTAACAAGCAACCAGTTCTACTTAGCATAGAATGCATCACCAACTACTTCTCATGTTAGATCACCTTAAGTGCTGAGAGACATGCTGAATGCGTCCATCTGTTCATCGTTCAGCATTAGAAGGAAGTACTCCACTAGTATCTGTCTCCCTTAAAAAAGGGTGCTATTGTGGAGATTGCTCCCTTTGTGGCGCACCTAATGCTCAAAGCACTATTACCTCTTCAGCTTACTACTTCTCTATAGAACTTCTCACTCTTCAGTATCCAGCAAACCCAGGTCTTCCAGGACCACCTCAGAGTATGATTCAAGAGATTCTTCTTGTGGATTGCCCTTAAACACTGAAGAGACTTCACTTTTGGATTGCCCTTAAACATTCCTCTCACAACAGGACACAGGAAGTTTGTACATATGTAGTTGCCTAGCTCAACAATTTGGCTTCTCCGGACCACACTCAGTTTCTACTGGTGCACAATGAAGGTTATCAACCAACAATGCATTTTCACAGTTAGAGGAGTCATATTCTTCAGAATGCAAGTATGAATCAATTGGATGCGCTGTGACTACACTAACTTGGTGCTTCCCTGCACACCTGTAAAACCAGTACACACTGAACATCAGTAAGGTACAGGTGAGTACATATCAAGCAACTAGTTCTACTTAGCCTAGAATAAACCACCTACTACTTCTCAGGGCAGATCACCTTGTGTGAGGGGCCTGTTATTTGTCTCCATGAGCGCTGCTGAGAGACATGCTGAATGTGTCCGTCTGTTCATCCTTCAGCATTAGAAGGAAGTATTCCCTTACAAGAGTACTATTGTGAACATTGCTCCCTTTATGGTAGATGTTAGTAGGCAAAGTGGCACATCTAATGCTTATAGAGCTATTGCCTCTTCAACTTACTACTTCTCTAAAGAACTTCTCACTCTTCACTAACCAGCAAACCCAGGTCTTCCAGGACCACCTCAGTGATTCATGAGATTCTTCTTGTGGATTGCCCTTAAACACTTAGACTCAAGAGATTCCACTTGTGGGTTGTTCTTATACACTCCTCTCACAATAGGGCATACGAAGTTTGTGCATATGTGGCTGCGTAGTTCAACAATTTGGCTTCTCCTGACCACTCTGTTTCTACCAGTGCACAATGGTTATCAACCAACAATGCTTTTTTCACAGTTAGAGGAGTCACATTCTTCAGAATGGAAATATGAATCAATTCGATGCACTGAGTACACTAACTTGGTGCTTCCTTGCACACCTGTAAAACCAGTACATAATGATATAGGTGTTGGGAGTGCTAAGTACTACTCATTATGGGGAAGTTACCCCACCCTCATACACACTCACACCAGCCACCTCTGCTGATGATGATGCATGCCTCTTTTCATTAGCTGATTTCCCTTTGGACCCCTTTGGGTTTGTTGTCTGTTGACTTTGTCCGTAGGGTTTTTAGTGCCAAAACAAATGACAAAGCACAATAAAACCAGAAAAACTCAGTGGAAAATTCAGGAAAGCACAGTACATGCCTGATTCCTTAGGAGTCACACAGAGTACTTAAGAGATATAGAGATTTCAAGTTGGTGTGACCAGGTCCAGATTACAAGTTAGCCTAATTATGATTAATAGGGTTCAAATGACAGATGCCATTTGTCCTCAAGAGCTGGGTGAGCTACATGACTGTTGAGCAGCCACCACAGAACCCAAGGAAATTGAGTCCGAGGATGCATGGGCAATGTCCCAAAGGTAAAAAGGAGGCGAATGTGGTCTGTCGTGACAGCAATTCCTCGTCCTTAGCACTTGTCTGACAGGTTCTTCCTGAATGCTGGGGGTAGACTAATGACCTGACCTTATGAAATCTTGCCTGGAACATATTGTTGTACACCAAGTCAGCAGTGGTGTAAGTCCACTTAATCATTACATAAAGGCAAAAGAAATGGAGCTCTTGGACACCACTTCTTGGGTGAGCCAGAACTATTAAGTTGTCAGCACCTAGTTTGGAGGTGAAATCTTGTCAGCAGCTAGTTTGGAGGTGAAATCTTGTCAGCACCTAGTCTGGAGGTGAAATCTTGTCAGCACCTAGTTTGGAGGTGAAGTCCTTAAGTGGTATGGCAAAAGGCCTTCGGGTACTTGGTAGCCTTTAGGGTCCTTAGAAATGGAATGCTCATACCCTGTTGATCACCCGGCGAATCAGACAAAACAACAGGAAGTTGTAAGCCCAAGACTTGAATCATGGATTTAAAAGATGTCTCCTAGGCACCAACAGCATATGGAGTTCCCAGGTGGTCACCTATCCAAGTACTGACTAGCTCTAATGTTGCTACCCATGGATGTGAAAAACATCTTCTAGATGCCAACAACATCTGGTGTTTCCAGGTCACCTACCCAAGTACTGACCAGAATTAACTGTTGCTAATCTTTGCTGATCGGACAAGAAGTGATGTTTTCAATGTGGTATGGTCGTTGGCTCTCCTGCCCACAGTCTGGAAAGACAGCCAAACAGTAACAGCTTCTGTGTTGAGATTGAAGGACTAACCTGACTGTCTTCCTTGATTGAACAATCTGACTGTCTTCCTTGATTGAACAATCCTTCAGAACATCAAGGTGCCTGGACCAATTGTTGCTAACAATGACCCTAGTGACGGAACTTGTCTGTCATACATCCATCTTCCCTGGAATGTGTCTAGTTGACTGCTGTGCCGAGTGTGCTGCTGCAAACTCGTGCACCTGCATTGTCAACTGAGGAGATGAACGGACACTAGCCTTCCGTCTTGACTATGGAACTAACGTGGTACTGTTCCTTAACAACACCGCAGTACATCTATCATCAGATCGTGAGGCTTGAAGAGCTAAGATTTAGGATATTGAGGTGCAGATTAGATCAGGTTAGGGTAGGTTTAGTTTAGGCTAAGTTGGGTTAAGTACCCAACCTAGCCCTTTGAAGTGCAGGTGACTGCCTTCTGCTATGCCATGAGGCATTAAGTTCCAGGATAGTGAACTGCAAGTTAGGTCAGGATAGGCTAGGATTAGTTAGGCTACGTTAAGTACCCAACCTAACCTCTTGACGTGCAGGTGACTGCCTTCTGGTTGATGCCTTGACTCACGAAATATCTCCAGAGGGGAATGGTGTAATGACACTTCACGGAGGTACTTATTGTCTAACCACTGGGCTAAGTCCTGTCTCACTTCTTCTGAGAGAGGAAGGGAAGGAATGGGATGACCTTTGTCAAATACCAGGACCCCTTCAATCTGCACAAAGTGAATGGAGGAGGAGAAACTGCCCATGAAGAACCGGCCTCCCTGGTGACGACAGGTGACCAAGCAGGGCTTGCAACTGCTGAGCTGGTTGTCCCTGCTGAGACAAGGACAACCTTGCTGCTGTATCTATTAGCCTTGCAGATACTTACTTCTTGCTTGGGTGAGAGAACATGCAACTCTCAGGCTGCGAGGAAATCCAAGAAGTCTGTTGGCCTGTCCTAGAGACGCTTAAACATTAGGAGACGTACCCTGAATGGACGTGTCCTAGTCGAAGCCAAGGTGAAGAGTTAAATGAAAAACTTGGGGAGAGGTCGGAAGCATGCAATAGAGATAGGCATGGAGCTGTCTGCTCTGAAGAGGTACGAAGCCTCCCCAGAAATGAAGCAGAGGAACTTGCAGGAGGGTTGATTGTAATTATTCTGAAATACTCATCCTTCAAACCCAAGGAAGAAATCAAGTCTTGACTCCTTGATGGTTGCAAATATGGAGAGTTTTGTTTCTGTCTTGAACCAAGGCTGTTGAAATGGGTCAGGAAAGAAAAGATCTATGACTGATTTCTAATTATCCATTACCTTCTCTATGAGAGAGGGACGGTTGTAGAAATCGGGAACTGGATTTTATAATTTCCACAATGTATTCATACAGTATAACCTTTAACTTCCCTGGATGGTTAATGAGGAGTGGTAGGAACTCAAAGGGAAGTTGATATCCTACCGAAGGACATCTACTACCCAGATTTCAGTCACGGATAAATGACCCTTAAGTCTAACTGCACTTTTCACTGGCAGCCACTTGTGGGGAGGAAAGCAGTCCTAGCATCTTATTCCTACTTCTTAACCTATTTTCCTTTCAGGAAAGGGAAGAAGTTTGAAAGGAATGCCTTCCATGTTTCTGTGATCCAAAGGGACTGAAGAAATCATTGGCACCACTCGAATCTATAGCAAGACTTGGTTGTATGATGCCCAGTGGCTAAGATCAATTCCAGACTGTACCATTCTAAGAGTGACACCCCTATGTAAAGACCTCAGGTTTGTATGTTAAGAAAAATACAAATTACTTAAAAATTTGTAATTTTTCTAGTACTGTATATAAATATTGAGGCTTGCACTTGTGTAAGATCTCAAGCTTCTTGATAGTGGGTGTAGACTTTTGACTCATCACCCTTCAGATGAAACCAAGTTGCAAAATCACACTTCTACACTACCTTATTGAAAATTTCCTCAATGTCAGGTAGCAGTTTTTCACAGGCTGTTGCCACTTCTGATGGTTTCCTAGAACTGTTTCTCCCTACGCTGACTTTGTAGAGACGAACTTCACGACGCAAGTTTTTCATTTTAACCTGTAAATAAAACTGAAACATGTCAGACTGAGGCTCTGACCAGTTAGCTTTCATATGTAGCTGATTTGGACTTGAGATTTTGCATGTATAGGGGCTCTCAAACAAAAATATTCATAAAAGACTACAATTATTCACATCTTAATCTTGTACTATGTAACTTCCATGAACAAAGCATAAACTTCAAGATATTTGAATGAAATTATTTTATTATCCTTATGTCAAAAAACAGCCCAAGGGAAAATATGATTTTTCACTTATACAAACTTGCCTGACACTGGCGCCAATTTTTCTGAATTCCTCTAGCCTGAAGTCTTTTTGCTACTCTCTTACAAAGGGCCATGGATCGAATAAAGTATGAAGGAGGTACCTTTAAAAGAAGAAAAAATGAGATATTTGGCTTTGAAAAATGTATTACTTCATGGGTTTCGTATGCACAGTACGAAGATCCTACATTACTGAACAGAGATAAAGTTACTGTGTACAATGAGAAGTGATCAACTTGAGGATTTCTACTGCCTCAAGAAACATGCACCTTTTGAACTTAAGATGCAAAAATAATAATAAAACAGTTTTAGTGTGTTCAACATACAAATCTATGGCATTCATAGTCTTAGGCTTCCACAAACTAGGTAAGCAGGCAGTGATTCCTGGGAGCAAAGAACAATTCCCAAATTCAGGAGATTCCTGCCAACTTTTATTGGATATTACATGGGGGGGGGGTTGACAAACTGAAGCATTTGGGTCTCTACAAAATCTCACAAAGGTACTCTGAAAAACACAACCTAGACACAAAAAGAAAATGTTCCTTTTAACTCCATTGCTGAGATGGCAAACCAGTAAGTTATATAGTTCTTGCATTCCTCCCATAAAGTTAAATCCACATAAAGGACATCACAAATAGGGTGAGTTGCTTCAAAGGCTCTACGAAAGGTTTATGTGGCCTTGAGAAAACCGTAAAGGCTCAATTTTAAATGGGCATCTGAAGCAAAAGTAACTCATTTTCAGAGATCTGGAAAAAGCTCTTAAGTTCCAGCTGGTTGAAGTTCCCTAAATTTGATAGCTAAGACTCATGACATTCTTTTCTTCCTTTAAAAAAGCAATGCATTCTACTAGTAAGATGTTAAAAAAAAAATAAACAGCATATTTAAGAGAAGCGAGTAAAACCTATCCCTATTCACTGAGCTATAATCTTTTTAGGAGGTTACAACTAGGCCCCATCTACATCATTTTCTGCCTTTTTACTTTTAATTGGTTCCCTTTGGTGGCTTCACACCTTTCCAATTTTTTACATTTTATCTTACTCAAATATCTTTACCTCATCTAAATTTAACCATCTGGGTGAGCCCTATAAGTGTAGATATGCAACTTGCTGGTCTTATTAAGCTAACTTAGTACTGTACTGTACCAAATTGTATTATCAGGACTTGTCAGCTAGAAAAAGCACTAAGATGATGCAAAACCTGAACCAAAACAACTGGCTTATAAGGACCACTGCAAAGACAGCATGGTCAAGATGCCCTACATAAGTTTTTTTCATTTTTACATGTTCAAATACTAACTACAGTTCTCTAATAGCATCATTTTAGTCTAAGGGTAATTACTTCTTAGAAGAATTTTGAATCATATGAATAGTAGTAACTTCATACTGTATCGGTAAAGAACACCTAATATGCAAGAACCATAACTAGCTCCTAATTAGAAGTATTCTGAAAGATATCTTCATGATACTCACCTACTTAACAACTTACTGTTTGTATGAGTGGTCAAGTTCAAAGCCTAAGAAATATTCCAAATATGCTGCCACAAGATGGACTAGCATCAAAAGCATAAACATTTTCTAATGTGTTAAATATAAAACTACAAACTTTACAGAATCTCTACTGGCTTAAAATCAATGCTTAACTTAGTGAATGTATTTATCATAGACACAAACCTGTGTAAGTGTTTCTCTCCAAACCTTTAACAGAGCTTCAGTATCCCGGACAGACCAAATCTTTCGTGATGTACAAGTACAGATGTCCAGGTCGTCATCGTGGAAATGACCTAAAACAATTACATTACCATAGTCAGCAACTGCATTGAATTAAATATATCTCTAGATAAACTGGCTGAACTATATAGGTAAGTTTAATCTCTTCAATGACTCATAACTTGGATAAATTGTATTAATTAAAAAAAATTACTTTAATTGCTACTGAAAACAATTTTACTGTACCCATAAAATAAGATATCAAGTCCTCTACTGGGGAAAAACATTTTAACAAACCCATTTACAACATAAAAATTATTATTCAAAAGATGAAAACTGTTCATATGGAACAAGCCCAAAGGGGCCACTGACTTGAAATTCAAGTTCCAACGACTATAGTGTTCATTCGAAAGAAGTAACAGAAGGTAAATGGAAATACAGAAAGAGATCAGTTATTAGAAAAACTGATATATTACCAAATTAATTAATAAATAAAAATGTGGGTAAATTATCAAAATACAAAGAACTGTATTAGGATAGTAACGAAATGCATCTTCGTTTGAACTTCTGAAGTTCCAATTGAAGGACAACCTCGGGGAGGCTGTTCCACAGTCCAACGCTGTGATGAATAAAGGACTTCAAAAGTATTTCAAAACTAACTGATGTGTTGAACGATGTAGCGTTACAGAGTGAGAGTAAAAATTTATTTTTTTATGAATCGGAAAATAATAAAGCTTATCAAAAACTATTTGGATTGTTTTGCTTGGATCCAAACACCTGATTTATGTCATGAAGTGTTAAAAGAATGATCAAAGTATAACATTTAACTTTTAATGCATTAATGACTTTGCATTACACTAATATGAGACAATAAATAAAAATTATATAAAGGTTAAAAGTAATGAAATTTGAAAAGCTAATGAAAATATCCCAGGTTTTTCAACTGCTGTCATTGCTATACAGTACATTAAATAACTTGTTATTCTTTAAATAAGCTTATAAGCAAGCCTAGGCTAACTATTTACACCAAACTTAGGTTAGGCTAGGCCAAGGAAGGTAAATTACCTCATAAAATAAAACATATGATCCTTCGGTAATGCATAACTGTTCTGGTAACAGGTTTATTAGCCAACATAGACCAGCCTATATGAATTAGATTTGCTTAAAATTAGTTAGCATAGGCTAACCTATATGAGATAAACACTCTTAATCCAAGTAATAGATAAATCCAAATGAGATCTTTCCCAATTAGCTCAGATCAATGAGGTTGCTGTAATTTGAGTACCTTTTTTGTATAAAAAAAAAAAAAAAAATTCTTTTCAGATAGGCTTCAAGTCAGATGAATTTATTATAAATGCCATGTATAAACCATTGATGTCGTGAAAAAACTGGATCCGTTTTTTCTTGATAATCCTTCACAACGTTCAGAATATGCAAACAGAAGGGAGAAGCAGGCAGCCGGGTTTGTGGTTCTCATTTATCTGTAAGTACGTTGGAGCAAAATTCTTGTTGTTCAGTCTGACTGCACAGGCATTGTTGTGAATATTAAAAGGACTCTCTTTCTGATGCTTAAAAATTAAATTTGGATGAATTGACCAATGTAGAATCTTGAGTGGCAATGCAAAGTGATGATGGACCATGCAAAAGTCCCCTTTGCGTCTTTCTCCCAGGGTACCACCAGAGGTAGGCTTGTGTAATCATAGTGCCTCTCAGCCAAAAGCCGGTTTTGTTGTAAAGAGTCCGTGAGGTGTTCACCGCTAATCACTTTGTATTTTTGCCATCTGAGGCTTAGTATAGTTGATGTTCAGTCAAAGTGTAGTCTGATGATTCTGAAATAAGAATCGCATGAAACTGTAACTTTCTGAGGCCGATGTCATGGGTTTCACAGGTTTTGTGAAACTTTTCCCTTTGGAGTTGTGTCTTGTAGCCGACCACGTGGTCCTTAAGGTTGTACCATTGTACTTTAGCTTCTTGTATGTTAAATTTTCAGTCTAATTTTGTAATAAAAACCGTAAAAAACCCAAATGAATCTTGCTGGACCTTCACTTAGACGTTTGCAGATTTTGCCCTTCAGGCCAGGTTATCCCAAGTCAACTAACATCTCGACTCAGAACTAGTGCATCTGAGGTAAAATTCCCAACAAATGTGTCACAGAAATTCCCAACAATATTTTTAAAAAATACTAAAACAATTCTTTGTGTACACCTATTGCTTCTGTCTTTATGTCAATTAATTTTAGTCTATATTCGAATAATGCACAACACTTCACTTTGTTGTAAACCTGTTACACAGGCTAAATATAAAAAAATACGATGGTATTTAACCTGGTGATCCAAGTCGTCGAATCTTGTTAATTGGTTCAGAGCGTTCTTGACCTCCATCTGAGCCTTCTGTCCGCTGCTCATAACATACAATGTTATTGCTGAGATGCATGGCTCGTTTACGTATTGCTGATCGAGCACGTCTGCGTCTCCTTATACCAGAACCTGACAAAATAATAATTTTACACTTACAAAACATGAATAAATTACAAATATATATTTTAGCCAAGACACAATATGTCAACATCTTGAATAAGCATGGTACATTCTTATGAAATTTTTAACAATTTCTGCATGAAATCTTTCCTGATTTATTTTACTTTTGCCTCATGGAAAACATGTATTTGCCTCATGGAAAACAAGTATCTAAAGGTATTCTTTAAATATTTGCAAACACAGTTCTATGATTTTTAGTTATGCTTAATTTGCCAAGAATCTGAGTACTGAATGTTGGATAAATATTTACATAGACAGAAGAAGTACTTTGATACAGAAATCAAACACTCATAAAAAAAATTCAGCATACACCACCTGATACATAATGGTAAGAAAGATGGAGAAAGGATTAGCCAAAAGAAAAAAGCTGGAAGTTGTAAAATTAAGTTAGGGAAGAGTAAGAGGAAAAAAATCTGCAAATACAAATAAAAAATTGATGTGGAAAATGGCACATAGGACTTATATTAATCACTAATTTCACATTTCATACCCACCTGCTTGTGGGAGAGGTTGTGCTCTTGGCAGTATAACTGGTTTACGTTCAACCACCTCCCATTTTTCACGATTATCATCTGAATCTCCCAAATCCACCTATGAAAATTCCTGAACTTGTACAAAAAATACAATAAAAAACATTTTATAAGCATATTAACCAATGATAACCATTACTGTGAATGCAGCTGTTGGTAAGGTATGGCTGACAACATAGTGGATGCTGTGTTTTTCAAACTACTTTAATTCAAGAAGCAGCTATCACATTTCACTTCTTTAGCAATTCCGTTGATGAATATTTTTAGAAATACAGTGCTAGGGTAGCCATATTTTAAAAAGTTGGTATGCAAAGATTACCAATTGTTTTATTTTAGGTCATCTGCTCTGTTATATAATCTAAAAGTAAGTAATATAGTCGAGAAAATGTATTTAATCTGTTTTTTGTTAAGCAGCAATCCTAAATATACCCCTCTGGGATGAAACAAGTCAACTCATGTTTTGCATAATAATTCCAGACAACAAAAGTAATGAAAAAGACATAAAAACTCCAGGAAAATGTGTCCGTATCCAGTAACAAAAATGGTTACATGGGACTAAAAGTGAACAGGTTCTTGTTTCTAACTGCTGCAGTTGGGGAATCAGAACTCAAAGGCTATAACTCCAAAACCAACCAGATTACAGCCAGGCAGTGAAAAAATAAGTTATACACAGACAGTGCAAACAGCTTTACTGCTGAGGCCTGTAACAATACAATTAATCTATCAACTTGCAGGTCAAGCCTCCACAACTGGCTAGAATACATTCATAAAGTTGGGTTGCTGCTATATATGCTGCTACATATACAGACACTACCCTACTTATGAAGTAGGTATGTTCCGAACAGCCATTTGTATCTTGATTTTTTCTAAGTTGGTTTTTAATGTGTGGTGTATAATTTTTTTTGAAGTTGACATTCAAATTTTCCTCTGGGCACCTATATTCTGCTAGTAAGAATATTTGCAAAGAACGTGAGGAAGAAGAAGAACCTGTTCCGTCCCCTCCCTAATTATCTAGAGTATACTTGCGATTAATTACCATGTATTCTTACAACCACAAGATGATTTGTTCATACTGTAATCTTAAAATATTCCTACTTATTTCTACCTTCTCTATCTAACTCAGTCTGTGATGAAAATCCATTTTCTAAATTTTCTATTTTCTATATTTAGTATATTTTTTTAAATCATGCAGCATTATAAGGAATTACTTTGGATGCTAGAAAAGCAAAAAGAGTACTAATTTCCAATGTTGCTTGAATCTAAATTTTATTTTCTTCTTTTTATCTTTCCAACATCCAAAGTAATTCCTTATAATACATCATGATTTAGAAAAAAATACTAAATATGGAAAATAGGTATTCATCACAGACTGAGTTAAATTGAGAAGATAGAAATAAGTGGGAATACTTTAAGAGTATGAACAAATATTCTCGTGATTGTAAGAATACATGGTAGTTAATCACAAGAATACTCTAGATAAAATCTGGGAAGGGGTTAAAGGAGCACCTTCTTCTTCTTCTTCTTCGTGTTCTTCCGTCCTTTGCAAAAATTCTTACTAGCAGAACATGCATCCAGAGCAAGATTTGAACATATGGGTGGCAAAGGGGAGTGCTCTGACCACAATTTTAACTTGTGACCTTGTCTGTTCGTATGTCTGAAATTTTATAAGTTTAAAGTTCGTAAATACGGTAGTGTTTGTACATACTATTTGAATTACCATCATACAGTTTTACAAGAGCTTAAAAAATTATTTTAAGCTTGAAAACCACTAAAAAGTGGGGGACTGGTAACTGGCTAATGGTGCCAGATACTCTGTGAAATCAGAGCTGCCTAATGTCACAAGTTAGCTCAAGGATTTCCTCAAAATATTAGTTCAGTATACAGTACTAATGATAATCTGTCAAGGGTTAAGTCAACTGACGTACAACAGGATACAAAACTACTACCTTAACTCTCCCATTACAATTATGTTGCAATGCAACCATAACTGCCAGCCATATGAATTATAAGTTCTAAAAACATGATTGGAATATTTTTTTTTTTTGCGAACACTTCCCTCTGCCAAAGAATTAAAAATAAGGGATCAGTTTTATAAAGAACCAAGGTACTATTACATTACCAAGCATATCCTAAAATCATAAGGTTTTTTTTAAAAGTTCCATACCTGCTGTGTATAACGATGATCTTTAACTCTACGACCTTTTACAGTTGTTGTAGCAGTTGTCGTTTCACCATTTGCTGTCACCAAGCCACCTACGCTTCCAGATACATCAATTGAAGTTTTGTCATCCAAGTCTGGTGGCAAGTCCTATGAAAGGCAAAACCAAACATCACTGCTAGCGCTTTCTTGTCTTATACTGTATACAGAAGTTATTTTCTTTTTATTCAAATTGAAGGAAATGCAAACACAAAAATGGACCAACTAAAAATTATTTCAATATTCCCAAATAACAATATTGTACTCTTTTTAAGATGTTCGCATTTTGTACCACTGACTTTTGTACTGCTTAACAATTTTCTCTGCTTTGTTATCTACTTAATTTCAGTATAACTAGGCTACTTCAAAAAATTTGTTTTGTATATTTAACATGGTAAGAATGGTAAAATGAAAATAAAATTAACTGGATTTAACATTTTTTTTATTCATATGAGGGTCAACCAAAAAGTTCTTAGCCTCACCCAGAAAGAAGAGTGGTTACTAAGAGTTTTTGGTTGGACAGCATAATCAAGAACTCAATTTTTTGCCTTCGCAGGGGATGCGTACCACAACAACCACCCCCGGGGCAAATAGTTAATATCCACGCATACTTGACACCCCTCTGAAAAGCTTACAACTGCCTATTTTGATAGTTCAAACACCGAAAAAAAAAAAAAAAAAAATATTGCTTATACCCAAGTATTTTAATAGTTTTATCACATATAATGCAATTAGTCACAAAAATGATATGAAAATACAGTAATGAGTAAATATTTCTCTATGAAAAATACCGCGAATAGGCAAATGTTCCGCAAATAACATGTATATACATTCCACGAAAATCCGTGAATAGGTGAAGCCGTGAATCCAGAACCACGAATATTCGGGGGTCCACTGTATATTTGTTGTAAAATATTTACAACACATCCTTGGATGGAAATGGTGGACAACATTCCCCTCTTTGACATCTCAAGGCAAACTGATCTCTCTCTCCTGTACCAATTAGCTATAATTAGCTATTATAGTTGCCGTAAGAGTTGCAATGAATCATTTATTGCCCGTGAAAGTAATCTAAACACCTTTTCCACAAAATTCGTTCAAACTGTATGGCGCGAAATGTTGATCGTCAGAGGACGATACCTGGAATTTACCCTAAGGCTACAGGTAAGCGTCATTTGACAACGCCCACTCACAAAGGGTTAAAAAGGCAGACACACTCCTTTCCTAAGTTGCATGGCATCCAAAAGGTGAGTACATCGTTAACTTTCTTCAGAAAGATACCCTAATGGGTATCTTGAATAAAGAAAACGGCTGATAACGTGACTTTACCTTGAATAAAAAAAATTCCTGAAACACTAGTGCTATGAGAGTGGTGGTCATGCTAAGATATTGCTGGGTAAGGTGCAAATATCCCGCAGCCAAACCCGACACAATTAGGTAAATCACCTTCGAACCACAAAGAATAATACATATATTATTACTATTACTGTTATTAAACATCATCTGACCTGAAACTACCCATTTTCCTATATTAAAATTCCACTAGTATGGTCACAATTTTGGGAAGAGTACTGTAATGAATTCAGCCATGTAAAGGGTGAGTATCGGGTGGTGCAGCATGCAATCTTCCCTTACTCTAGGATAGCAATCTTCCCTTACTCTAGGATAGCAATCGTTACCATGAGTGGATTCAGTGCACTTTAGATATGGAAGAGTGCCTGACATTGGTGGATCAAGTGTACCAATGTCAGCAACTTTTACGTTGAAAATAACTAATTTAGTGACCACCATGTTGAAAATGGATGATGCTAGCAAAGACTGCTGAAAATAGATGAAGCTAGCAAAGACTATGTTGAAAATAGATGAAGCTAGTGAAGACTATGTTGAAAATTTATAAAGTTAGTGTTGACTGTGTCGAACAGTAATGCAAGAACTCTCTTTTCTGAAGCTTCGTGTATGAAGGTAAGAACTTTTGAATGACCCTCATACATATTAACTGTGTAAACTAAGAAGTAACTATAATAGTTTTGAATCCTCTTACATCTATATCACTGTCATCTGCATTGTCTTCAAGCCCTTTGATGCGTAAATATCTGGCACCCCGTATAAAAGATTGCAATCTGTCTTGGCTTACACAAACCTGAAACATAAAATTTATATGAGTTTTACATAATAAATTCAAAATAATACTGTACTGCTTTTGCAATAACTAACTACACCAGCAATGTTCTTAACACAGAAATAAATGACCACTTTACACTGAGTACATAAAGTATTACACAAATGTTCACTATGAAATTTAATCATAGAATGATTAAGCACAAAAATTATATCCTAATTTATAATTAACCCTTTAACGCCGACTGGACATATTTTACGCCGACAAAAAGTTGTCTGTCGGTGCTAAGTGGACGAAAAATACGCCGACCACAAAATTTTTTGTTAAATATTCGCGGAAAATACTTATATAGCCTCGGCATAAAAATTTTAAATCACGCCATTTTGAGGATGTTGGGAGTTCACGGATCATGCTGTTGTTTTGTTTACAAGGACCTCAGCTGCAATGCATGCAAATTCCTTCTTATCCTAAAAGAAAGCATCAGCTAACTCATGAAAATCAGAAATTCTTTAGTCACTTTGTCATAATTTTTGTACTTTTTCATATTAGCCTTTACATAAAGTTTTTATATATGAAAATGTGTGCAATTTCATGAGAATACAACAAAAATAACTCATAGTTGTAGCTTTTATCAGTTTTGAAGCATTTTCATATAAATCACGGTAAGTGCTAAAATTTCAACCTCTCGTCAACTTTGACTCACCCGAATGGTCGAAAATGAAATTGTAAACTAAAACTCTTACATTCTAGTAATATTCAATCATTTACCTTCATTTTATAAACAAACGAGAAGTCTCTAGCACAATATTTGATTTATGGTAATTTTTTTTTTATTTTTCCATGTCTCGCACGCTTAGCTCTGCTGAAAGTCTCAGAAATTTTTAGCCACTTTGTCGCAATTTTTGCACTGTTTTCTGTTAGCCATTACATAAAGTTTTATATATGAAAATGTACTTTATGAAGAATACAACAAAAATAACTCATGGTTGTAGCTTTTATCAATTTTGACATATTTTCATATAAATCACAATAAGTGCTAAATTTTCAACCTTCGGTCAACTTTGACTCGAATTCGGAAATGGTCGAAAATGCAAATTGTAAGCTAAAACTCTTACATTCTAGTAATATTCAATCATTTACCCTTCATTTTGCAACAAAACGAGAAGTCTCTAGCATAATATTTCGATTTATGGTGAGGCTTTGAAAAAACTTTTCCTCACATCCGCCAGCTTTAACTCGGAATGAAAATCTTTGTAAGAGCCTGAAGCCGCCTCTTCAAACACGTGTGTGTTCGTGTGTTCGTCGTCCATCAGATGGACAAGACAACAAGAGCATCTCGTTTTCTCTCTAAAGGGAACGCGATTTCAACCATGCAATATTTCCGCCCGTTTCTCCCAACCATTGTTGTCTTGATGTATGTACAATCACCACTATTTGCATTGCCATGCAAGCATTCTAATCATGTACTCATAATGTTCCAACGAATCTTGTATCAAACCAAATGTTCCTGCTTTGTGAAGATGCCAAACGCCTCCCGCACTCTGATGGACGACGAACACACGAACACACACGTGTTTGGAAGAGACGGCGTCAGGCTCTATAACTTCAGAAATTTTTTTAGTCACTTGTCGTGATTTTTTTGCACAGTTTTATATTAGCTGTTACAAGTTTTATATATGAAAATGCACAATTTCATGTAGAATACAACAAAAATAACTCATGGCTGTAGTTTTTATCAATTTTGACATTTTCATAAATCACAATAAGTGCTAAAATTTCAACCTTCGTCAACTTTGACCACCAAAATGGTCGTAAAAATGAATTGTACAAAATTCTTAAGTCTTAGTAAATATCAATCATTTACCTTCATTTTGCCAACAAACGAGAAGTTCCTAGCACAATATTTCGATTTATGGTGATTTGAAAAAGTTTTTCCTACTCCGCACGCGCTTAACTCTGTTGAAAATTCAGAATTTCTTAATACTGAACAGACTTTTGCACCATTTTATATTATTGTTACATAAAGTTTTATATGAAAAAATGGGTACTCTTTACAGAATACAAATAAAAATAACTCATGGTTGTAGCTTGACTGCTTGAAATATTTACATAAATCATGATATGCTGAAATTTCAACCTTCGGGTCACTTGACTCTAATTTAAAATGGTAAAAATACCTGTGTTAAAACTCACATTTTAGTAATATTCAATCATTTGCACTTATTTTGCATCAAAACGGGAAGTCTTCTAGCGCAATATTTACCATAGAATTTGAAAAAAATTTTTACGGCCCCCTGCGTTTAATTCATGCATCATTTTGTGATAATATTTTCTCTGTGTTCCTTTGATTGTTTTACAATTTGTTATATACCAAAATCATCTCAATTTAGTGTACAATATAACGAAAAAAAAATAAATAACTCATTAGCTTTAACCGTTTTGCTCACAGCGCGATTTGTATACAATTATATATGAAATTTTTTTTTGCGCTGTCATATATTCCAATATTTATATATGATGATATTTTTTTTCATTTCTGATGGTTGCATACTAAACTTCAGGCAATGAGAAAAAAGGAGCCAAAAATGAACTCTTAATCTTAAAAACTAAGCGTGCTGTGATTTAAAAAAAAATCTTTCTTTCCGCTTTGACGCTAACTCTCAAACCCCGCCGGCATACGGCAGACTCTTTTGTAAATAGAGGCTCGGCGTTTAAGGGCTAAGCACAAAAATTATATCCTAATTTATAATCTTAGAAATATAAAGCACAAAACTTGCATATCTATTCTTCATTTATCAATAGAAGGCAATGAGTGAGCACAACTATATTCTGACACTTACCATGAGAAACACACCAGTTTGCAGAAACTGCAAAAGTTGCAGTTACCGTTTTTATTGCTCTTTGATTTGACAATACAGTGAATAGTGTACAATTAAAGAAAAATGGCTATAAGACTAGTAAATGAAGGGCAACAGCAGCTGAGAAACCAGGATGGAGTACAGTAATACCATAAAAATTACAGTATAGTGTACCACTACTACTCAGGTCTCATTCATTCAACTAGGGGTAGTCTGTTTTCTGATGTGCTCTCCTTATTTCCAATACAACATTTGTTATTATTATTATTATTATTATTGTTATTATTATTTTTTTTTTATTATAATTATACTCAGAAGATGAACCCTATTCACACAGAACATGCCCACGGGGAGAAGTAATAGGAGGTAAGGCAAAAAACAAAAAGAAAAGATGTTGCTTATTTAAAAAGAAAAAAATAAATTAATAAACAGATAAAAATATAATAAAATGCAGGAGAATAGCATTAGAATTGTAGTAATACATTGGATCTTCCTTGAACTTTGAAGTTCCAATTGCCTGACATCCTCAGGAGGCTGTTCCACAGTCCAACAGTGTGAGGAATAAAGGACCTCTGGAACTGAGAAGTTCTATAGCAAGGCACATTTACTGCATATTGGTGCTGCTGTTCAGCAAATCTGGTAGCTCTCGGCAGGAAAAGGGGATCAGGGATCAACTGAAAATGTGAAGGATCTTTGTTAAAATACAACTTATGAAAAATTAACAAACAAGAGACCATCCATCAATGGTCCAAGTCAAAACCGCTAATATTAGAAAAGAGAAACCTACCACCACGAAATTCTCTATCTAAAAGAGATAAACCTCAGGCAGAAGCAAACTTTCATACAGGAGCACAGTATTCTAGTAAATGAAAGACATATGAGGGCCTCAGAACCAGAAGGTTGTAAACGCCACCCCCACCGATTTGGAGTTAGGCATACCAGTAGATGTGGCAGCGTTTCTTCTGTCTATTTGTGGCATTTCTATGCTATTCAGCCGTTTCAGTAAGGTCAAAATCCCTACTGGAACAGTAGAAATGATCAATTTTAGCTAAATGAGCGAGCGTGATGTGTGTGAGGCTTACAGCCTCATAAGAGCTCAGTTACAACCAGAAGGTTGCATGTGCAGCAACTCAGAGGGGGAGCCAATGAGGAAGCGCGTCACTAAGCAATATTCAGTTCTGAGCCAATCAGCATTTTCCAGCATAAGGGCTCGTAAGTGTCGGCAATCAACGCGCCAGTTTACATCTCCGCTATTGTTTATATTCCCAGTCTAGTGATTTTGCGCGAAAATTGAATGTCCGTAGTGTTGTGATTTGTTTTTTTATTATTATCCCTTATTTAAGCGCCATTATGTCTTCCTCTGGTAGTGAAAGTGATCACTATGATGTCGTGCAGCGGCCCAGAGGAAGAAAAAGACAAAGGAATGGCGTCATGAAAAAAAATGGTGTTAAGTTACTGCCGCGATGCAGGCAGAATGTTTCTGGGTGGCTGAACAAACTCGTGCCTGCGCGTAATGTACCAGCCCGCTTTAATGGTTAAACATTTATGATGATGGAAGGTTATCATCGTCAACATCATTATTACTGTATTATTATTATTATTATTATTATTATTATTATTATTATTATTATTATTTTCCATCACACAATGTTGATTACTCATCAATATTATTATTAATATTATTATTATTATTATTATTATATTTTATTATTATTATAATTATTATCATTATCCATCCATTGATGTTATACCACGAATATAATAACACCTTATTATCATTTTACACATTTAACTATGGTTTAAAGTGCTGGTTATGACCAGAATATAAACAAATGTGAGGGGTTAGCGGACATTTTGAATGCTAGCTGGCTTAGCGCACCCTACAATTTTTCAAATTTTTCACAAAAAATTCTAAAAATAGAACTTTCATATGAAACTTAGTTTAAATCAATATCTTTCTTAGAAACTTGAGTAATGAATGCTAGACTTTTGAGGGCAATTTACTCATTTTTTAAAAGTGGCGTTTACAACCTTCTGGTTCTGAGGCCCTCATATGACCTAAAACTAGTAGCACTGATTTTATCACTATTATAAATATATGAGGCCTTTCGTACAATACCTAATTTTCATGCGGCATATGCTGACACTTTCATTAAGTTTCTCAAAAGTAAGATGTGTCAAAAGTTACACCTACAAGAGTTAAAGCTTCAGACTCAATCAGCAGAGTCCCATCAACTTGGAGGGGAGGGTGGGGTGAAAAATCTGTATGAGATCTGCTAATCAACAGTGTTTTCGTTTTACTGGAGTTGAGCCTCATACCCCATCGACTGCACCATTCACTAATCTGCTCCATGTCACAACTGAGACTAGGGGCAGCTTCATTTCTCATGACTGAAGGCTTTACAACACCCACAAGTGCATCATCGGCATACTGAACAATCTTGTTTTTCAGGCCAACAACCATATCATTTGTATAAACCAAAAATAACAGTGGGCCAAGAACACTATCCTGTGAAACTCCTATTAAGTATATACATTTACATCTTAATGTCTTACTTGCAGGTTCCTTTAGCACTACATTAACTTCATTAGCAAGTACTGCTTCCAGGTCAGTTTTACCCGGCAATTTTTTCACCTAGGATTAATTTCCTTCCTTCTTTGAGCCACACTACTGCTTCATTTTCATCATGTTCTCAATTACTAAATACTATGTAACTTGCTTATAGCCCATTCTTTTCCAATTAAAGTATCCCAATAGAGCAAACATTTGCCTCACCATTCATGAAAGAATAAAGATAAAGTTACTGGCGGAATGCAATAAAATAGAAAAATTAATTTATCAGAATGACTGAAAACTCTATAAATTGAATGCATTGGGCACAGCTATTACTTTTAACTCTACTTGCTTGAAAGGGGGTTGTCTGCCTACAAATATTTTATTACTGAATACTTTTTTTTTTTTTTTAGCATACAGTAATATGGCATTATACTGAGAAAATGTGAGCATTTTTTTTCTCAACTGTAACCTTGCTAGTGTAATTATATCAATTCAATATTTGTTTCTTCTTACTATACTGACATCTTCCCAACATCTGATTTTCATTTTCCATGTCATTCATTCAATTATGAAAAGATGTACTGTATTGGATTTAAGGCTCATGTCATTAATCTGTCTTTTACTTAGTTGTTTTGGCTTCTTTTTATCTACATTGTTTATTGTATTTAAAGTTCATAATTACTGTAGTATTCAGTGCTTCGTTTATTTCTCTAACTCTGAGCTCGAGTCCTACACTTTTATTTTCCCAGTTCATATCTTTCACAAAATTTTGCCTTCACACAATTGTTTCCACAAGAAATTTGCAAGACTTTTGGCTTAATTTTAGCTTGTGTACATTCTTACTTTTCATTTCATTTTCTCTTCATTAGGCTATTCTTTAACATGTATGCTTTGTTACACTACCAATCATTTGTACAGTAATTATGGTCGTGTACTTATTTGCTCTATATTCCCTACCTTACACTGCAGTTTCCCATTTCTCCTTGTGCTTTTCTGATAAACAGGCCAAAAATGTACTGTACATGCCACGTCTATAATGAGTATTTGGAAAATGCTAACACACAATGCAAGTTATAAAGGAACATTGCTCTCTATTTGATTTACTTCAAAATAAGGTTAAGGGTTGTGGTATATGGTTGGATTTTATATCTTTGTACTGCCTGATTATATTTTGAATTACCCTCCCTCTATTCCTTCGACATCGTCAAATGCCTACATCCAAGCTTAGTGCTGTGTATGTTCTTGAGTCGGCTGGTAAGGCATGAGTTGTAACTGTGCAGTTATACAAATTTAAAATCACACTATTTTTCTTGTTATCCCATTCTACTTCATTTTTGTAAAAATGTGATAAATTCTGATGATACATTTCCCTTTCAACAACAAATGCTATGGCTATTACCTTCCTCAATAATCATTAAGTCTATGCCCCTTCTCATTTTCACCACCAATAATTTTCTTTTTCTGGTAATGGCAAAAATGGGGCTTAGTGTCTATAAAAATTTATTCTCAGGTTTTCATCAATCAGCATCTGTAATATCAAACCTTTCCTCTTCCAGTGATGCTCATTCCTTTGTCCCTGGTATTACACCAGTCAGGTTTTCCACTTGCCAGCAGCCCTGAATTCAACCAGTCTATAAATATTGACATTTAAGAGGTGCAAAAAAATAACTTAACTGGAGTAATTGCAGTCTCTTGATATTGACAGACCTGCATTACTGCCAAAAGACATTGTTTTGTGACACTAGGCTAAACAAGTAATGAACTCTGCATCAACAAGCTATAAAACCACAATTCCTGACAAACCATGCATATACTGTAATTTAATCACATTAAATAACTTGTCAAGTATAATTAATACAAAAATTCATTCCAAAGTTTAAAAATATTTGTTAAAGTCTAACCAATAAGCAATGATGACTTATGTTATCAACATACCTGACCAGTGTACATGAAATCAATCATGGCCTTCAACTCTGGATAACGGATTTCTACTGGCAACAGCACTATAGGATGTTTAGAAGGATGATCCTGAAATTACATCAGGTATTACACATCTTACAAAAGTACCCTTCATGACTTCTGATACATGAAGAAATATAACAATTACATAAAGCAGTACTTAAGAAATCTACAGTATATAAAAGTTAATAAAATTTCAGTGAACCAAACTGATATCACTAACTTGTAAAATCTGACCGAAAACAATGAATGTACGAAACAAAGTTACTCACTCTGAGAAAATCTCTGAAGTATGTAGAGCAGGCAGCTAAGATGAGCTGGTGAGCTCTTACTTTACTGCCATCACCACACACAACGGTAATGTCTACCAAATCAGACTCCCGACGTAAACCACTCAGGGTATTGACCAATGACCCGTGGTAGTTATTCCACAGGATACAAAACTGACTGCCATCCATTGCTGAGACACTGTCCATAATATGAAAGTAATAATCAATCAAACAACAACAAAAAGTTCTTGCACAAGTTTATTTTCAACAAAATAACTTTCATAGTCCTTAACTACACATGCAATATAGAACACAATGATTAACCCAACTTAATTTTAAGCACAATGATGTTATTGACAAATCCAGTTACAATATTCAGAGTTAGGACCTAATACAAAAATGGCCATTACTAGATTTAGCCTTCAGCTTAATTAATGGCATTTCAGCTAGCACCAGTAGAAGCTTTCTTGTCTTATAACTGATGGTATCAATGTTTTATGACAACGATCAAATTTTTTGGGGGGTCATGATGGGGTTATTAATGTTGTGTCAAAATGCTTTGAGTAAAAAAGAGAAAATGTAAACTGGGTGAAAATAAACATAAGAGAAAAGATCTGCTTGTTGGCTAAATTCATTTTATAAAAAAAATATTTTCATAATAAAATTAAGTTTCATATATACTAACCAAGTAATTACATAGCTATAGTTTCTAACTTGCACGCCAGCCTTTTATTTACAAAATCGCAGAAGCACCTCAATTGTTTAGTACAGGTGACAAGCCTCGCCCACTAACGGGAGTACTGGAAACGACTTACCAGAAAACCTCATTCTGTTTGTCCCTTTATGTCCATGAGAGGAGGTATGGGCTCTGGATTCTGTAATTACTTGCAGAGTATATGAAAATGATATTTTCATAATAAAATAAATTTTGAACATACTACCTGGTAGTTATATATATAGCTTAAGTCCCTGACATGGGCAGAATCTCAAAACTCAGGTTTTCGCCGATGGGTAGTCAGGGTGTACCACCCTAGTGCGCCTCTCTACCCAGGTAAAAATTGAACTGTTCCAACTGTTCCTCAGATCTTCCATGCCCTAGTCTCTAGAGGGGAGTGAGGGTGGATCATATATAACTAACAGGCAAGTATGTTAAAAAAATTTATTTTATTAAGAAAATATCATTTTTAAACATCTGACTTACCTGGTAGTTATATATATAGCTGATTGACACTTTGTGGAGGGTCAGAGACAGCCAACATCTTTTGGAATTTTGCTTATGGGGGTTAATAAACCAACTTAAGGTTCTTACCTGAAGACTATATATGGCTGACTTCAATGAACTCCTCATTATGTTCGCTTCCTTAAGGGTCTTAATGATCCACTCCAGGGGGGCTGAAGACCTCAGGAGCCAAGCCAACCGTGTACCAACCTCTATGTGACAGACAACCTTATAATACCTTGTTCCGGGCGCCAAGGAACAAAATGACCACCTGACTAAAATCAATGATTGTGAAGATTACGCCCACCTCCACAAACAACCATAAAATTACAACTATTCCAAGGCAAGAATCATGGGTATTGTTTTATGGGATTGCAGGGGTCCCCTCTCCTAATTATTGGAAGCTGCTATAAACGGTCCCAGTGTATAGCAGTCGTCATAAAGCGTTTTGTACTTGCTTCAAGTAGTGAGGCAAACACTGACTTGCTTCTCAGAAGGTAGAGTCCATGATACTTTGTAGGGACCTATTCTGTCTAAAGGCTACAGAGGTTGCAAACATTTGACCTCATGGGTTTTAACTTGAAGCTTAAGGTCCGCTTTCATTACATTCTGAATGCGCTTCCTTATCAACTGTCTAATGAAAAAGGATAACGATTCTTTGACATTGGCAGAGAGGGCTTTTAACTGAACACCAAAGCGCCTCTGACCTGCCTCAGAAATTCTTTGTCCTTTGCAGGTACGCTCTCAGAGCTCTTACCGACAGAGGACTCTCTCTAACCTCACCTGCGATCTCTGCCAGATTCATAATCTCGAAGGACTTGGGCCATGGTTGTGAAGGCCGTTCATTCTTAGCTAAAACCCCAGTTGTAGAGAGCAGATAGCTTTGCCGTGCCTAAACCGACGGTTTTATTGAAGGCATGTACTTCACTGACTCTTTTTAGCTGTCGCTACAAAACCAAAAATAGTCTTCATGGTGTGAGATCTTTTAAATGAAATTCTGTAAAGGTTCGAAACTAAATCGGACATGAGGAACTTTAGGACCACGCTTTAGGTTCCACGCTGGTGAGATCTGACTTTTTCCTGCAATCTAATGATCTGATAAGGTCTGAGATCCTATTGGCAGACAAGTCCAAGTTTCTGTGTCTGAAGACCGCCAACATGCCCTCCTATCCCTTAATAGTAGAGACTGAAAAAGTTAATGATTCCTCTTACAAAGAAGAAATCCGCTATCTGGGTCACAGAGGGTACTGGAGAGGAAACGGAGTTGTCCCTTTACACCAACCCTTTTCGCTCAAAAAATATCCCACTTGGATTACACCCCTGATGGTAGATGACCTCTGCTTGTTTTGCGACGCTTCTAGTTGCCTCTCCTTCTAAAATCCCCTAGCTCTTGGTGAGTTTTTCGATAGTCTGGAAGGCAGTTAGCCAGTAGACCTTGGAGGTTTTGGTGATACCTTTCCAAGTGGGGTTGTTTGAGTAGATCTGGCCTTAGAGGCAGACTCTTCGGCGTGTCCACCATCCATTCCCGCACCCTGTGAACCATTCTTTGTTGGCCAAAAGGGGACTACTAGAGTCATCCTGGTGCTCTCGTGGGACACGAACTTCTGAATGACTCTGTTTATGATCTTGAAGGGGGAAAGGCGTAAACGCTCCAGGTTGGACCAATTTAAAAGGAACGATCTATGTGCATTGCCTGGGTCTGGCACAGGAGAGCAGTACGCCTCCATCCTCTTCGTTTGAGCTGTGGCGAAGAGGTCTCATGCATGGACGACCCCAACCGCCACAATTCTCTGCAGACATCTTGGTGAAGAGTCCATTCTGTTGCCAGGACTTGACCTTTCCTGCTCAGACTGTCTGCCCTCACATTTCTTTTCCCTGAATGAAACGCGTCAACAATGTCACATTTTTCTCCTGGCCCAGATAAGGAGTTGCCTTGACGCACAGTGACCGGAGGGTTCCGCCCTTTGTTTGCTGGATGTAGCCAACGCCGCGTGTTGTCGAGTTGACCTGTACGACCTTTTAGTTCCTGAACTGAGTGTTGTAACTTTGAGGGCTAAAAATATTGCAGTCAGCTCCTTTTGATTTATGTGGAGCTCACGCTCTCTGTCCAGAATCCTGATACTTCCAACTTTTCCCAATGTTGCTCTCATTCCCGAGTCCGACGCGCCGAGAACAACACTAGTCTGGGTTCTTCTTGTTTTAATGAAAGCGCCTCTGAAGCTTGACTGGGTCGTTCCACCACTGAAGGCACTGTTTCATTGTCTGAAATGGGGATACACTCTTCTTAACCCTTTCTGCTCCAATACCGATTGAGGTGGAATTGAGGCTTAAGGTTTGTCTTCCTAAGGAAAAAACTGTGAAGGAGAAAGGTCCCTGTGAGACCCATCCATCTCCTCGAGTACATCTGTTTCCCCAGAAAGTCCTGTAATTTTACTAAGGTCTGTCTCCATCCTTGATGGTGACGGAAAACCCGAAAAACCTGAGACTGAATCCTCATCCTCAGATACAGGATCTCTTGGAGATGGGGTCGATGTGACGTGGCCTGTTTACCAGAAGTCCCAGTTCCTCTGATAAACAGACTGTCGTTGAAGATCCTCCAGACAGCGATTGAAGGAAGGAGCCTATAGAGCCAAATGCCAGATACAGAGGTGTCTGATGCCTCTCGCAGCAGGCAGCCCCCATGCATTCGACATCAGTCTCGTGAATATTTGGGGCTGGTTAGGCCACAAAGAGTTCAAACTGGAATACACTGTCTTCCTGGAAGACACACTCAGGTATTTTTGAAGCCCGGTGTGATAGGAATGTGGAAATATGCGTCCTGAAGATCCAAGGAAACCATCCAGTCGCAGTTGTTCGACTGCCGCCAACACTGATTTTTTGTTGTCTCCATGGAAAACTTTATTCTTTGCCAGCTACGTTGGGAGGGCACTCATGTCCAGTACTGGTCTCCAACCCCGAGCTCTTGGGAACCAGGAAAGGCGGTTGTAGAACCCTGGCTAATCCAGATTTTGTATTTTCTATTGGTACCTTCCCGCAATAATATGTGGGACTGCTGCCTGAATCGCTCTGTGCCTTTGGACTCGTCTCTGTATCTGGGAGACAGATCTGATTGTTTGCTCACAACGGGGCTTTCTTAGGAAAGGGATTTTGTATCCATCCTGAGTAGTTGGAATGACCAAGGATCCGCCTCTTTTCTCTCCCATACCTGCCAGAAGTTTAATATTCTGGCACCTACCGCTTTGCAGAAGAGGGAACGGGTCCTGTTTCTTCCCCGTTCAGAGAGCCACTTCTTGCTGCAGATCTTTCACCCGCCCCAGGAACCTCTACCTGAGGGCCGACCACGAAGGGCTGAGATACCTGAAAGCACAGAAGTCAGCCTTACTTAGTCATGAAAGTCGTGTGGTAAGACTTTCCTTGCTGTCTTCGACATCAGATCTTGTGTGGTTTTCTGAGCTAAGGAGGTAGAAATCTCTTAACCAAGTCTTGAGGGGAAGAGGTGAGAGGAAAAAAGGCAAATTAGTTCAGATTTTTGACTGGATGTGACCGTTAGCCAGAAAGAGCAAAGATGGTCCTTTTCTTCAAGATTCGTTGAGAAAAGCGCCGCTAACTCGCTGGCACCCATCTCTGATCCTTTTAACCATACACCATCAGAAGATACAAATTCTTCTTTGTCAGTCAAGCTGAATAATTCCATCTTCTTTCCTCTAACGCCCCAGGGTCCAGTCCAGAAAATTAAAGACCTCAAGGCCCCAAAAATTCTCCTCTGAGGAGGTGGTCCAACTCTGATGTTGACTCAACAAACTTCGTTTCTCCCCATACACTGGGCGAGAAAATCAACAAGACTTGAGAAGTCTCCTCGGAAGAGGCAGGTATTCCAAGGTTTAACGATTTTCCAGTTTGATACCAAACACTCGATCTTGAAGCTAGTTTGGCTGGAGGAAAAGCAAAGGTCAGTCTTTTCCTTGTTCCTCTTTGAAAGCATCCATTCATTCATCATTTTGAGAGCCTCTCTTTGGACGAAAGGAAAACTATCTTCATAAAAGCTGACTCTTAGGCGCCTCTTCCCAAGAGTAAATTTCTGAAGGTGGGGAACGGAGCCGCTGAATAAAGTTTTCTGGGAAAACCTCCGCAAAAAGTTTATAAACCAGAAGTCTGATGAAAGTTGCTGGCCTTTAATATTGTCTTCTTCGAAACTTGTTCAATCAGATCCACAGAGACTGAGGGATATCATCAATCTTTCTTCTTCTGATTGTCCAAACCAAAGAAGCAACTTCAAAAATCACCTGACGCCAAGGCCTTGACCAGTCCGCAGCGCCTGGTGTCTTCGCTCCAGCTTGACGCCCTGGTGCCCAGATTCTTGACGCATCTTGGCGACCAAGAGACGCCTGACGTCCTGGCGCCCATCCTTGAGTTACCGCCTGACAATCATGAACCTTAACCCCCACAGTCCGGGTATCTTTCTGAAAGATTAACCTGGCGGTCCAATTTCCTGAAAGATTTCAATCGCCCGCCAAATGTTTTGGAATGGAATTACATCTGGACAAATTATAACCCATAGATCACCAGCCACCTCTGAGAGCTGAATGAGAGCGATCAGTAGTCCCCAAGCATTGGTGGAGGGTCATGATCATTTTCTTCTGTCCGATGATAGTGATACTTTGTCAGTGATCCTTCATCAGTAAGAAAAAATTAGTAGTAAAAAGAGGTCTCAACGCACCAAAGAAATCAGTGAAACTTGAAACTGCTGAAGAATTTGCACGATAGTGATAGCTATGGAGCGAAGCGATTACGAGAACGACGCTCAAGATGGGCTGATGAAAGTGGTGATGAGGAACTGAATGATCCTACATATCGTCAGCAAGAAACTGATAGTGATGATAGTGATGCTTATCAAGCTGAAATAATTGATGATGAAGAAGACATTCTCCGAGGCAGAGAGGTCCGTCACGACGTAAATGGGGGAGGGTGGGATCCCTTCTCCTTCACAGTTCATCGGGGAAGGAAGGGCTGGTAAGTTCGAACACATGGTCGGCTATGCTACAGAAGATGATGGGTGGACTGATGGGCGAATTTCGTCAAAAGCTTTTGGTGGTTCAGCAGGAGTCAGGCCCCACCCTAATATGAGTGAAGAACTGGACATTTTTCGAAATTCAGTGATCGTCATGGTCGGACGAACCAATCACTGCTGGTGACAGGCTGTCCAAGAAATGATAGTGTTCTGAATGCCTCATACATCGGAGAAGAGAGTTTTCTTGAGTGCAAATGTCTTGATGATTATATTTCAATTTCTTGATTTGGTATAACGGATTGTTACTTTCAATAACTTTGCATTACGTGGTTTTCATGACATTACGGATAAATACGAATATTTTTCAGGAGAGAAATATAAGGCTTACAACTTTTTCCCGAGTATTACTTTTTTATATACTTTTTTTACATTTATGGGTATGTTTCATTTTTCATTGCATGGTAGACGTATTATATTTGTTGAAATGCAAACTTTTAGAATTCATTATTTTATGGTATTGCTTGTTAGGACGCTTCCCGGCTTTCATTCGCCATCAGCTGTCTCCCGCCATCCACTTATAGCACTTTATAATCAACTCACTGTAAGATAAAAAATTTTTTTAATTTTTTTTGTTCATCGCTCATGTGCATGCTATTACACCATAGATATATTTTTCTCCAATTTGAGCAATTTTAGCCCGGTCTCAGATGTTACATGAGCTTAGATTGTGAACGCCTGAGAACTGCTCCCTGTGACTATCTGTCAAAAGTCCGGCTGAGTAAATGATTGAGAGGTTTTTGAATAGGCGAAACATTTTCACTGCTCGTCCTCACAAGCACCCTGAAGTCACACAGAAGAAAGTTTTCTCAGGCTTGAGGGGTTCGGTGGACAAACGACATCCGCCTGCAGGCTGAAAGACCAGTCCTGTCCTGAATTAACTGGACTCATGGAGCTACCTGTTGCTGGGGATCGACATGGGGAGCCGAATATCAACTACTAATTCATTTTCATCAATGCGACGTTGGAATGAAGTTTTTCGCCTCTCCTCATGAAGCAGACGGGCGACAACATACGCCTGTCACTGGGAAGCAATTGTCCTAATAAGAGTGGAACACTGAGGGGGACGAAACTCGACGCCGCTCTCCAATCAAGGAAAGTTTCTGAGGGGTTCGAAAGTCGATGACGCCAGTCCTTCTAGTAACCTCCGACGAGGATGAAAACACTCCTCGCCTTTCCTATGGCAGGGTGAGCGCCCTGGAAGCGCCAACAGGTACGACATTCCTTCGCCTCCTTCGCTCGTCGCACAGGTTGGTGAGCTGGAAGAGGGGTCTAGGACCAGGAGTACGACAGGACCGAGCAACCGCATCCTCCACAACACTTGCACTTTATTTTTTCTCATTGCTCTTGAATGTTTAAGATCTCTGACATTCGACCATAAATCCTCTCTGTCTCTTGCGAGGGATTCTACCTTTTGTCCAAGGGTTTGAATGGCTGCCATCATGTCCTTTGAGGTTGGTTCCTTATCAGTATCAGTGGGGTTCTGGGACTACCACTACTGGGGAATGAATAATAGGATTGATATGAGGAGAATCTTCAATTCCTGACTATCTCTAGAAGAGCGAGATTTACTACTCCCGGCTCTTCTGATCCTATCCCTTTCAAGCTTAGAAACATATCGGTAGTAAACCATCCACTCTCTCTTCTGATAAACCAAAACATTCATCACATCTATCCTTTAACTCACAATTTTCCCTCTGCATTTTACACAAATAGAGTGGGGATCCAACGCTGCTTTAGCAAGCCGGGGTTTACACCCCTCACACACATTCTCACACCAGCAGAGTCAGACATCTTGGAAAGTGAAAACTCGTAAGAAAAAAATCCAAAACAAAAGGTCAAAATCAACAATATCTAACAAGAGTCCAGAAAATCCAAATCAAATCCAAAAACGCAGCCAAAGCCAAAGCCAAAGTGTACTTCACCAAAACTCTGTGAAAAATACGGGCCAAACGAGCAAAATTCTTAACGATGCAACCGGTATGGCGGCAGGGAAGATCTGAGAACAGTTGGAATGGTTCAAGGTACCTGGGTAGAGGGCGCACTGGTGGTACACCTGACTACCCATCGCCGATTACCGCGAAAGTTTTGAAATTCTTGCCGCGTCAGGGACTTAAGCTATATATGTAACTACCAGGTAAGTCAGATGTTTAAAATTAATTTATTATGTATCATTTTCATATATGTAAACTTGCCAGGTAATTACAGAAGTGAATCCCCACACTGAATGGGGATGGGATTATGGACATATTCTCAAAAAACATTAATGCATGGTAATGACTTTGAAATAGAAAATTTGCTAGCACTGAAACAATGCTTGTCATTTACCTGCCTGGTAGAGAGCCACTGCAGGTGAATGCTGCCTCTGATTGTGCTCATCTTAACCTGTAGTGGAGTGGCGGCTGGTCGGGTCACTCTACTTAAAATCTTGCAGCAGAGGATATGCCTGATGGCTGGCAAGAACAAGTGCCCTTGCCCTGGGCACAGTACAAATATAAAAAAACAACCAGACAAAGCTGTCACCTACACTGAAAACAACACAGGTACATTGTAACCACAGCTCCCAAAAACTCCAAACCTTACTTCAAGGTGGAGAGATAGTGGGAGAAAAAGAGAGATTCCTATGCTTCCTCCCAAATACCATGCCACATGCCAGCCATTGATAATGGCCCCAAGTTACTGCAATTTTCAAACACTGTTTCAACTTCTTTCAAATCGTGAGACACGAAAATTGATTGGCGCTTCCAGTAGGTTGACTGTAGAATGGAAGTGAAGGATATCTTGTGCCTGAAAGCTAATAAGGTAGAGACTGCCCTGACGTCATGAGCTTTCACTTTAAAAGTAGGCAAAATGTCCTCCTGAATCTGAGAGTGCGTCTCAGAAATTCTTTCACGAAGTACAATGTGTTCTTAGTCAGAGAGCATGACACACCAGATGTTACTGGATGGCCCTCTGATCTTCTTGGTCCTGCTCAGGTAATGCCTTAAAGCCCTAACAGGACAGAGAACTCTCCCTTCTTCCTCACAGCCAAGGATATCCATTAAGTTCCTAATGGAGAAAGAATGGGGCCAGAGCTTGGATGGGTCCTCGTTCTTAGCTAAAAATCCAAGGGTAAAGGAGCAAACTGCATCTCCTTGTGAAAATCTCAGCTTTGCATCAATGGCATGATCTCACTAACTATTTTTACCGAGCCAAGCAAAGAGGAAAGAGTCTTCCAGGTAAGGTTTCTCCGAGAAGAGGAATGTAGGGGTTCAGAAGAGGGACCTGTCAGCCACTTCAACACTACGTCCAGGTTCCAAAAGAATGGATCTTCCTTCCTTTGCTTGGACCTATCAAAGGACTTGAAGAGGTCATAAAGATCTGGGTTTGACAAAAGATCCAGGGCCCTGTGTTTAAACACTGAGCTAAGTTTAGTCTGGTACACGCAGCTAGAAGATTGACGTCTGCATCTTGCAATAGCCCCTGCAGCACGTCTTGAAAACCCTTTTGCTCTGACAAGCTTCTGGACAGTCTGAAGCCTGTCAGGACAAGAAAGGACAACTGTTGGTGGTATCTCTTGAAGTGAGGTTGTCTGAGTAGACACAGTTTTTGGGGAAGGAGTCTCAGAAAGTCGATCCACAAACGTAGCACGTCCTGGAACCATTCTTTCATGGGCCAGAACAGGGCTACTGAGGACATCAACGTTAGAGTAGATGAGCCCAAAACTTGTTCAGCACTTCCCACCCATGTTGAAGGGCAGAATGGGAATAGGAGGTCAAGCTGGACCAATCTTGTAGGATTGTGTCTGTTGCCCATGCTAGAGGGTCTGGGGGTGGAGAACAAAAGAGAGGAGGGCAATGGTTCCTTGAGGTGGCAAACAGGTCCAATGTTGGCCTGCCCATAGTTTCCACAGATTCCAACAAACCAGGTGATCCAAGGTCAACTTGTGGAAGGACCTGCTTCACAGTTCAGAGGCTCCGCAGAACATTTAGTTTGCCCTGAAATAAATCTGGGAGTCTACAATCACTCGATTTTAATTGTCACAGTAAATGAAGGTCTCTTGCTGTCTGGCAGAGAAAATAAGTGAGTGTCAGAGAAAAGCTTTTTATGTACATTAGGGCTGTATTGTCTGGCTTGGATTACTGACAGTGTTGTTGTGAACTAGGCAAGATTGCTGAAGTCCTTCAAAATTGCTTTCAGCTCTCTGATGATGTGAAGGTTCTGTTCTTCCAATGCGACCATGTCCTGAAACTTCTTAGTTACCTAAGAAGACAGCCCAACCTAGATCCAAGGAACTGAATGAATAGAAGTCTAGTTCTGGGCTCAGAGGATGAAGGACTTTCCTTCTGAAAGTCTTAGTTTGGGACAGCCAATGCTGAAATCCGTCTGACTTGATCTCCCGGGTTTATGGGAATGGCACGCAGGTGTCCAGCTGTGTTTCCATCCCAGTTGGTTATTGAGGTAGAATGCAAAACTCTCATATGAAGTTTGCCTAACTTGACAAACGTCTCGATGGATGACAGAATCCCCAGTAGGTTCATCCACTGAGGAGCTGAGCAAGATGAAAGGGTTAGAAACTTGTGGACTGTCTGAAGGCAGCTGGCGATTCTTTTGGCAGACAGAAAAGCCCAAAAAGTCCGAGAGTTGAGACTCATCCCCAAATAGAGGATCTCGTGTGACGGGGCCAACTGGGACTTCTGAAGGTTGATGATAATGCCCAGTTCCTGAATGAGGAGAAGAGTTTTGTTCAAGTGTTTTGTGCACTTTTCCCTTGATGGGGAGCAAAGAGGCCAGTCATCCAGGTATAGACTGATGTTTATGCCTATTAAATGAAGCCAATTTCGAGTGGACACTTGAGGTGCCATAGTGAGGCCAAAGCAAAAGGCCCGAAACTGGAAGATTTAGCTGTCACTTTCAAAAGTAGTGGTACTGAGAATTCGAAGAGAAACAGCCGCTTAGATGCTGACGTGGGGTGAGAGTGAGGAGTGTCCTGGAAGACTGTAATCTTGGATACTATCTGGAGTCCAGATGGATGGGGATGTGGAAGTATGCATCCCACATATCAGGGTTATCATCCAACCACCCTGGTGAATGGATGAAAGGACTGACTATTGCCTGTCTCCATCTTGAACTTTGTCTTCTGGATGAAGAGACTGAGGTGCACTTAATCAAAACTGGTCTCAACCTCTGATGATTTTGGGACTACAAACAGACAGTTGTGAAGCCCCCTGAGATGATGTCCTTGACTTCCTTCAACGGCTTCTTTAGGAGAGGGACCTCCTCTTCAAAAATGATTCATAATGTTTCTTCTGAGCCTCTTGACTAGGTCACCAATACAATGGAAGAAGTGACTAAAGGGGGCTCTCCATGAATGAAATATCTTCATCTTCTCCTCAGAACCTTGACAATCCACTGTTCTGCCCCTCTGATACTCCACTTTCCAAAACTCAAGGAGACTGGCTTCCACTCTGATACTCCACTTCTCCCAAAACTTGCCTAGAATGAAGAAGAAGGAGGAGAATGAAAGAGGTAGAAACTAGACTGGACTCAGGTTACCACCTCTCAAAATGCAGGTGATGAAAGGACCGTGAACAAACGAAGGAGTATAGTTGGGCATTTGACAAAACCGCAGAAGAGACTTCTGAGCTGGAAGCAACAAGCAAACCTGTGAAATACCTGATACTGTGGAAAGGGAGCAACAGCCTGTTCGGATAAAACAAAGAGAAAAGAACTGCAAGTCCAAGAGAGCATATTCTTGATGGAACATAAACGTCTGTGGTCAAGTTCTGCGAAACATTGCGTTTTAACCTGTCTGGAAGATCACCATCCAGTCCCAGAAGACTGTACTGAGGATCTTTTGATGCATAGAAGAGGTTACCTGAAGAGGAAGAACAAAGTTTCACCCGAAGGAGGGAAAATGGAAGATGAGGAAAGAGCGAGGAAAGACTGGAGCAGAAGAAAAAGAGATTGATGAAAAAGGAGCAAAGAAGAATGGGAAGCAGGAGATTGCCTCTCTTAGATAACCAAACTTTCAAGGGAAGGAAAGGTGGGAGACAGAGAATAGCACATAAAAAAGCTACCCGAGAAGGCTTTAAAACCAATTATTGCAGAAGGAGGGGAAACGGAAGATGAGAGCTTGCCACAAGAAAGGAGAGCTGCATAGGCTAAGAGACAGAAGAGACTGAAACAGGAGCATCGGAGAATGGGGAGCAGGGGATAAAGTGACAGATAACCCAGAAGAAAAATTTAGAACGAATTGACAGATGGTCAAAAATCGACCCCACTCTCGATAAATTTGGGTGAAACATATCCCCAGCATGAATTCTGGACACTACTGTCACCTCTCCTCGTTGAAATTTAGTGGAGTTCTCGTCTAGCACTCTGCTAGACCTGAGTTCCTATGAAGATCTCCGCTTGCCACTAAGAACCCAGAGGAATTTATTTCTGACAGAAATTCATTTCTCACTATAATGTGGTTCTGATTGCCACAACAAGCTGTAGGTCCCAAAAATAGGTAACCAATTGTTCTTAGCCATGTAAACTATTCTCATAGAAGAAGGCCAGCCCTGATTGCATTAATCAGCCAGTGGTCTGACTTAAAGTAAGGTATAGCTTACTTACTGTGTCACATACTCTCTAATGTTCAGAAACCATTTAAAAAAATAACCTCTCACCATAAGTCTGCACCCAGGAGAAAGACCCAGCAAATCCGCATCAACCTTATATTCCACCACATCCAATTGCAGGTCCCGAACAACTACTTTTAAAATCAAGGACACACCAGAATCTGCAGTTCCATAGATAGAGGAGTAGAAAAATGCAGCCATGGAAACTCCAGTGCCGATTCAGAAACAGTCAGAAGTGAAATAGGAGTTTACACGCAGAAGGATTCTGACATCCCAGAACTGAAACATTGACCATGAGACCTTGTTTAGACCGAGAAGAAGTTCCAGAAACTTTTGTGGAGCACAAAAAATAAAAACCACTGAACCCGAGACTGGAACTTTTCTGAGATGAACTTGCACCCTAAATACCTTTTCCTCGCTACCAACCCAGACCTATTCTCCTTTATCACTGGTCTAGATCCTGATTCAACAAAAATCAACGGTTAAATTTATCAATACCACAAGGGGGTTGGGGGCTGGAGATCCTTCAAGCTTTGCTCAGAAGATATTGGCCAGTGGCACCTACCTCTTCCTGAGACTTTGTGTTCTCCATTAACCTCCAGCACCCATTAGGGCTGGTTCTGGAACAGGCAGGAGCTGAAAAGGAAGAAGGATCAGAATTTGCTGACACTACTACTATCTTTAATCTGAGAAATGTTGAAAAGACTAGCTATTAAATTTTCCATGACTAATAAATTAGATAAGTTTGACTACCTCTGAAAATACTAAGCAATTATCAACTGATCTTTATGCATAAGCACTGGGGAGAGGCAATGGGGTGAATCAGTTAACGCTTACCAATATTTACTAGCCAAAGATTTCTGATGACGAATGTAATCTTCCAGGGCCTTCCAATCGGAACATTCACCACAATAATTTATCTATCAAATTTTACCTTCCTACATACTAACAAAATGATATTTTAATGATAAAATAAAGTTTGTTCATACTTACCTGGCAGATATATATATAGCTGTATTTCTCCTAAACCGACAGAAATTCAAAAACTTACTGGCACACGATGGGCCAGGTGGTTAGTACTCATTCCCGCTGCTGGGAGGCGGGAATCAGGAACCATTCCCATTTCTATTCAGATTTTCTAGAACACTGTCTCAAGAGGAGGCGGAGGGCACTAATGATGTATATATATCTGCTTAGTAAGTATGAACAAACCTTATTTTATCATTAAAAATATCATTTTGTTCATGACACTTACCTGCCAGATATATATAACTGAATCCCACCGTAGGAGGTGGGAAGAGACAGAATAGGGATTTAGGAAACAAATAAATGTAGGCGAATGACGCCTTGGTTCCCTTACCTGTTAGCATAGCTGACTTCGAGGTTATCTGTCACCCAAGCCTGCTTCTGCTTTCCAGAGTCTCCAGCAAGGTAGGGACCTATAAAAGCTGGTGAATCCAGATGACCTGTCCAAGGGGGCAAGACCACAATAGTGACTAGATCATATGACCATACAGAGAGGAGAAGGAGCAAAACAACCACCTGACCGCCCTATCTAAGGTAAAAAACCTAGCATAAAAACCTGGTGGCCACCCAACAACCAGAAATAACAACAACAAGATTAAAAACACACCTAAACAAAAAAAGGAGAGGATGAGTATTGCCTTCTTCTCCCAACATAGTGTTTGCGAAACGTACGGTCCCAGCGCACAAAGCAGTCTTCAAATGTCGCCTTCACATCCAGCAAGTAATGAGAAGCAACACTGAATTACTTCTCCAGAAAAGTGGCACCCAGAATGTCATTCAGAGACATATTCTTTTCTGGAAAGCCACTGAGGTAGTATGGCTCTAACTTCATGAGCTTTTACTTTCAAAGTCTCTCAAATCACCTTCTAGGCACACTGAATGAGCCTCTCGAATAACACTTCTTAAAAGAATGCTAAGGCATTCTTGGACATGGAAGATCAGTCTCTTCACCGAGCACCAAAGATTGTCCGATGAGCCTCTACAATTCTTGGTCTTGGCTAAGTAAATTTAAGAGCCCTGACAGGACACAAGACTCTTCTGACTTGTCCAGTGATTCCGTCAAACCTTTTGATTTCAAAAAGATTTGGGCCAAGGGGAAGACGGTTCTCATTCTTAGCTAAGAAAAAAAGGATTTAGGGAGCATACAGCATTAGGGCCCTAAAGCCAATATGTTTGCTAATAGCCTGCATTCACTAATCCTCTTAGCTGTCGCCAGAGCAGTTAGGAAAGACAGCTTTCCTGGTTACGTTTTTGAAGGAAGCAGAATGACAGAGGTTCAAAAATTTCAGACATAAGGAATTTCAGGACAACATCTAAATTCCAAGAAGGTGTCAACTTTGAGAAGTTACCTTAGTCTTAAAAGACCTTAAAGATCAAGAAGGTCCTTTGTTGTCCACAAGTTCAGGCCTCTGTGCCTAAAAACCAAGCGATAACATACTTCTATAGCCTTGATAGTCGAGACTGCCAGTTTATTCTTATTCCTAAGATAAAAAAGAAGTCAGCTATTTGTGGTACAGAGGTCGTGGTGGAGGAAACTCCTTTACTCCTGCACCATCTTCTAAAAACAGACCACTTGTACTGGTAGACACTGCATTGGAAGAGGTCTCTGGCATTGGCGATGGCCTTTTAGCCACAGATCTAGAAAAGCTCTTGCTCTGGCCAACTTTGATAGTCTGTATGCAGTCAGACTCAGAGCGGAAGGTTTTTGGTGGTACCTCTTGAAATCACGGTTGTTTTGAGAAGGTCCACCCTCAATGGAAGCGTTCTTGAAAGTCCACTAGAAGGACAAAAGGGTCTCTGGGAAACCAAACCGCTGCTGGCCAAAAAGGAGCTAGGAAGTCATCCTTGCTCCTTCTGAGGCTGCAAACTTCCTGATGACTTCTCCCAGGATCTTTGAAGGGGGAAAGGCGTACAGGTCGAGTCCTTTCCAGTCCCAGAGGAGGGCGTCTATGGCTAACGCTCCTGGGTCGAGGACAGGAGAGCAGTAAAGGCAGTCTTGTCGTCCTGGAAGTGGCTGCGAAAGGTCCACCAAGGGGCGCCCTCAAATTCTCACAAGATCCTGACATACCTCCTTGAAGAGTCCACTCTGTCGGTAGCAGCTGATTTTGCCGACTGAGAAGGTCTGCTGGATATTCTCCTCCCGCCAATGAACCTGCATTGAGAATAGTGACCCTGAGAGAATGAGTCCAGAGCAGGATCTCCTCGGCAAGGATGAACAGGGACCAGATGAGTACCTCCCTGTTTCTGAGGTACGCTAGAGCTGTGGTATTGTCCGGAGTTGACTGGAATCAATTCTGCCTGCAACTTGGGCTTGAAGAACTGAAGAGCCAGAAAATAAAGCACCCAATTTTAGATTTATGTGCCAGGACACCTGTTCCCCTTCCAGGTGCCTGACACTTCCTCCCCCCCTAGTGTTGCTCCTCATCCCGACGGGACGCAAGCCGGAAAACAACACACAGGTCGGGGCTCTGAAGGCGAAGAGAAACCCTTCTGCAAGTTTTGCGGGGTCGAACCACCAACTTAGATGGTCCTTGACAGAGGAGATATCCTGAGAATCTCTTCCAGATCCTTCCTTGTTCCTCCAGTTGTCCGCCAAGAAAAACTGGAGGTCTGAGATGGAGCCTCCCAGGGAAACAAAACTTCTCCAGCGATGAAATGGTCCCAGCAAACTCATCCATTCCTCACCGAGCATGTTTCTTTCCCCAGAAAGGACGAAACTTTGCTTAAGCAGTGCTGCTGACGTTCGGGATGGAAAGGCTCGAAAAGCCACTGAATCCATCTGAATCCCCAGATAAAACAATGGACTGAGAGGGGATCAGATGGGACTTTTCTTGGTTCACAAGAAGTCCCAGGGACTTTGTCAAATTCAGTGTGAAAGCCAGGTCCTCCAGACACCTTTCTCGAGAAGAGGCTCGGATGAGCCAGTCGTCTGAGGTAGAGCGAGATCCTTACACCCGCAAGGTGAAGCCACCTCGCAACGTTTTCATGATCACCGTGAAGATCATGGGAGCGGTCAGTCCGGAACAGAGAGCTCTGAACTGGTAGACCGTCCCCCAGCACAAATCTCAAATACTTCCTTGATTGAGGATGAATGGGAACATGGAAAAATACGCGCCCTGGAAGATCCGAGAGACCATCCAATCCCTGGTCTAACGCCCCTAAACCACGACTGAGGCGTTTCCATCTTGAACTGTCCTTGACAATAAAGTTGATTCAAATCTGTTGACGCTCTAGACTGGTCTCCACCTCCCTGACTGTTTTGGGACTAAGAAAAAGCCTGTTGTAGAAACCTGAGAATCCAACTTCAGAACTTGTTCCACGGCTCTTTTTTCAACAACTGTCTTCCAGGAGGTCAAAAAGAATCTGTTGCTTCTCGACGGTAAGAAGGCGACAGATCCCTGGAGTAGAGGCACAGGGGAGAAATGAGAAACGGATCTTGTAACCTTTCTTGAAGACACTGAGAACCAGAGTCAGCCCCTTTTGTTTACTCCAGGGCTTCCGAAAACAGGAAAAGAAGCCTGGCTCCTACTGGTGTCTGGAGGTGAGGAAAGTCACTTTTCCCCCTTTGGGAGGGAAGGTACCACCTCTGGTGAAGCTCTTCCTCGCGGAAAGGGTCTAGGGAGGAAGATGTTCCTCTGAA
The DNA here is from genome assembly GCF_040412425.1 of Macrobrachium rosenbergii. Taxonomy (NCBI): domain Eukaryota; kingdom Metazoa; phylum Arthropoda; class Malacostraca; order Decapoda; family Palaemonidae; genus Macrobrachium; species Macrobrachium rosenbergii. The sequence continues at coordinate 23,979,059 of NC_089752.1, forward strand.
AGGGCTTCTTCTTCCTGGTGGACAAAACTGAAGACGGGAAGGGACACTGGAGGCGTCTAGAAGAATGAGCCAAGGGTCCTGCGTAGCCTTCTCCTTAAGGCTGGAGGCGAGATCTTGACAAGGACTGGGGAAGAGATGGTGGACAGGGAGGGCAACAGTAACTCAGCCCTCTGAACAGAGAAACTGACAGTGAAGTCAAATTGGGCAACAAAGGCCCTCTTCTTTAGGAGTGATTGCCAAAGTGAGAAGCCAGTTCTTCAGATCCATCCTGACGGCCTTGTCCATGCACGACAGGACACTGGACAGCTCCCCAGAGAAATAGAGTCCGACTTGAGTCCTAAGTCCAAGGCTCCCAAGCACCAGTCAAAAAGTTAAAACCTCCAAAGTCCGGAAGAGGCCTTTGAGATGATGGTCAGTCTCAGAAAGAGTCAAGGTCAGTTGGCAGAAGAGACCTCGGGAGGCGCCGACAAGACTCGCAAATCACCTTGAGAAGAAGAAGGAACTCTAGATCCAGATTTCTTCTCCCGTCTCATACCACATTCCAGCCTTCCCTGACAATCTAGACGGAGGAGAGCAAAGGAAGACTTTGCCATGAGACTTCCCGTTCCTCCATCCACATGTTTGACTTTCTTGAAAGCCCTTTGGTGGCCAATGAAGTCTTCATCTTCAAGGAAACCGATTTCACACTCAAGGAAGCTAACTGAGAAGGAGGGAAAGAGGAGCAGAAGGCTGAAATTGTCAGGACAAGCCTTAGCATGTTGGTTAAAACCGGGTAGTCGAAGAAAGACAAAGAGGGGCTCTTGTTGCTGCAGACTCGAATCATGAGACAAATCAGCTCTCATACAGCCACAGGAGAGTCTTCCAAGATTTAGGGGAACGAAGACCTTGAGGTCCAATTCGGAAGAGAGACCTCTTCTTTCGTCAGATGAAACAAGAATGCTCGGAGCAACGTCCGAAGGGTAAGAAGTCGAGCGCCCTGGCGAGTCCTGAAGAGCGCCCTGACGAGAGGATGAGAGTCGTCTGGCGCCCTGCCCGAATGGAGAAGCCGCGGTCGCTAAGGCTGCCGAGCGCCCTGGATGGAGAAGCCGAGCGAGCGTCCTGACGAGCGCCCCGGCGGGATCACGAATAAGAAGCGCGCCTGGGAGCGCCCTGTCGTCAAAACGAGCGAAGCAGTCCGGAGACGAGCAAGAAGGCGTAACAGGCGCGACCCCAAAAGAAACACAGGAAGCGCCCTGATCAGGCAGAGTCAAGACGGAGGCAGGAAACCGAGAACGATCTGTGATCTCTTGGAGAGAGAACCAGAAGGAGAGGGAGACTTTAACGGCGGCAGGGCAAATCCTTCCAATAGAGAAACAGGGCAGGGCTAACGCGGCGCATCTCTTGGACAAAATCTTCTTAGCAGGTAGGAAGCCTGTCTGGGAGGAGGGGGCAATCCTGATGGAAGACGAGGGGGGAAGGGACGCCCCTTCTTCCTACCAGAAGAGAAAGTTCTCTTCAAGAGGTGACTGGGATGCAAAAAACGCCCTCATCAGAAGAATCCTGGTCCTTCTTCTGCAAATGGAAAGGCTCAAGAAGAAACTAGGGTTCGAAAAGAGACTGGAAGAAGCTGCCTCTCTGCAACAACTCCTCTTGAAAGGGCGAAAGTCCAACCGAGAACGCCACCCTTTGGGGGAGAGGGCGCCTCGGAGGACGTGACAAGTCGCGCGCGAGAATGCGCGCACGAGCACGATCTCTGGCAGCCTGGGAAACGCCAACAGGAACTGCGCCTAAGGGACGCCAGATCGGTGGGGGTCCCGTAACCTTCTTGCGGCTTTCGACATGCCTTTCCCTGAGTCCTGGGAGTTCGACAGAGGTCAGGCCTGAAGCATTATAGGGCGATCTGACGCCCCCACAACACTTAGGGCACTACACTTCACAACACTTTGAAGAGATGTCACTTTAGACTCTCGGCAATGGAGTTCATGATCCCGCGCCGGGCATTACCCTCCACAGACACAATCAGGTTCTGAAGGCAACACTGAGGGGAAAGGTGCAGCATCAGGGTTAACAGTGACAAATTATTATTAGGAGACTCCCACCACTCTTGCACACACTCCTGGAGGAAGACCTCCTAATGGCTGTCACGCTCCAACTTAGTGAACATAAGAATCATAAGACTTCCAATCTGAATCAGATAAAGACTTCACACTCCTGCAGCGATCATCCAACAAACAGACATGCCCCCTACATCTCATGCAAACTGAGTGAGGGTCACCAAGCTTTCGGTAGCCTCACCTTACACTCACTCACAACACACACCCTGAAACTAGCAGAACTAGAACCAGACATAGTTAAGGAAAAGCCAAAATCAAAATCAAAACAATCCAAAGAAGCGTGTGCAATCCATGAGCCAGAATCAAACCAAAAGTCAATCAGAATACTTAAGTGAATAAGCAAGTTAATCCTTGAAATCCAAGGCGGAGGTATTGTAACAGGTATGTTAACAGTACCGGCGACAGAGAAAAATCTGAATAGAAAATGGGAATGGTTCCCGATTCCGCCTCCAGCGGGCGGGAATGGGCATTAACCACCTGGCCACACTGTGTCTGCCGAGTTTTGAATTCTGTCGGTTTTCGAGAGAAATACAGCTATATATATATCTGTCAGGTAAGTGTCATGACCGTCTCTATCATGTCTCTCCAAGGTACTCATCCGTCTCTTGCAGGAAAAGCGATGGCGTGAGTCCATACGTCGTAGGGGCAGTCGAGAGTCGACATTGCCAAGCCACGATGGCGTGGTAGTAGATGGTGAAAAAGTCCATGATGAACAATCGAGACCAGGAGCCAGCAAAGCCCAAATCCAAAGGCGTTCCATATCCAGAAAATCCAGGAGAAAAACAATTAAATACAATCCAGGTCTTCACCAGAAGTCAAAATACAAAAGAAGAGTGAACGTAAGTTAAAACCTCACTGCAGAGGAAACAACCTTCCAGCAGCGAACAAAAAGCAATTGACGAAAATGGGGCGTATCGCGCACACCTTTTCAGCGTTGCAACCGTTTGTTATGGCAGCTCAAGTGACAAGATTTTACCTGCAGCGTTTAGTAATGCTGGCTCTTAAATTCCACTAGTGAGATGGGTAATTGAATTGTTCGGGCTAATTAGGATTAAGGCGAATTCAGGTGTTCAGGAGTGTATTGCAATGGCAACCTCCCGAGCAGCTACGCCAGGATTACAGCGGAGTGGCGAAGGACACAACCACCAGGGAAGCAGCAGGCACAATCAGGACCAGCGTTCGCAGGCTGAGCGGCTCGGAAGGCAGGAGCTACAGCAGTGACCGAGGTGTCACATGGGGCGGTGAAATTACCAGCAGCGACAGGAATGATCAGGACGGCTACGGCAGGAGACCATGAAGAGCCGCCCAGAGACTGTCGTCAAGTCAACAGGAACATAACACAGGAAACAGACCATAGATATGCCAGAGGCAGTGCCACAGTATACATGAAAGCCAGCAATGACAGCGATTGATCCACATCAGCGGGAACAGAGTCGGAACGATCCCGACGTGGAACTATGCCATTCCAACCAGTTACTCTGGTCGATCTCGTAGCAACACTGAATGAACGTTGGGACTTCTTCATGCAAAGATATCCCAACTGAGATATCCAGCCAACTGCTGCTGTGCCTGCAATGCTCACTGTCAACCTGAAAGAAAAAGCAAAGATGATTAGAAGAGGGAGTCTCCTCTCGCTCTGAGGGGAACTGCCCTATGCAGCGAGAGGAGGCCCCTTAGAAGAGGTCGCCCGACCACCCGCGTCACCCCCCCTCGCGGTCTTCGCCCAATGAGCGAGTGAAGAGGGCGAAGGAGAGAGATCTCTACTGAAGGAGAGATAAGGAAGAACCCACAGGGAAAGAGAAGGAAGGAGGGGAGGCCACCAAGGGCGCCATGGAAGCGAAACTTATCGATGACACCCGCAACTTCCCAACACCCCCCACCCTCCCCGCAACTCTCTATAGCGCAGGTGACGAAAACAACACTTGGCACAAGTAGAAAGGAAGTAGTCATGCCCTTGTACACGGAGGGCAGGAGCCCAAGAAGGGGAGTGAACTCTTACGTCCCGATCAATGTAAGGGAGCGAAGATATTACGTTCCAATCTAATATCTCCGAATGTACATGGGAACGCCTTCAGTATCTAAATAAAGGGCTACTGGAAGAGAAGCATTACCCCTTGGTTACGCCCCTCTAAATACGCCCTTGGCCGTCAGACTCAAGATACAAACGCAGGGTAACGACAGCTTATACAAGGCTATCACAAATCGTGGTTTTGTACTAATAAATATCAAACACATGTAATATATACACAAAAATACAGAAAGATCCTACCAGGATAATAAAGAGCTTAACGACAGTCAGGCAAGGAGATCCGAAAACACGTCTGCAATGCATGACGGCCGAAAGCAAACTGGAATGTTTACATCCGGGCAGGCGGGTATTCCCCACCCACCTGACGGTAGTTACCACCTAACCACCTTGTTCAAGAGTTTAATGACCGTGTCCAGCTTTGCCATAAGTAACTCCTAATGCAAAGGATCGATGGTTTGTATATCGTGTTGGAACAATTACATGAGTAGGCTAATATTTGAATTAGCAAGAAATAACATTGTCTGTGAGGCTATTTAGGGTGGATGAAAAGAACAGCTATTGCAACATTGGCTGGAAGCGGTAAATTTCAGTTAATGCGCGGCCATGGTATTTCAGTTTTCTTCTCATAATGCTTTGTCATTTCCCACCAAGCCCATTTGTTTCTAAGTCATACAAGTGGCACTTTGCCTACTTTGGACTGATATGAGAAACTTGAAAAAAAAAAATCCCCTTAATCAAGCAGATTAGATATCAAATGACCAGGTACAGTAAAATCTAAGTACCTGTATAAAGTATTGTGCGTCCTCAACTTACGGTGATTCAATCTTATGGTGCTTTTTCAGTGCCGTTAACGGCGTTTTACAGTGCCGTAACTTGATGCTGTATCAAGCTGACGGCCCTAACAGCAAAAATAGTCATCAAGTTAACGGCACTTACATCGCTGTAACTTGATGCAACATCAAGTTCTGGCATCCTAACTCAAGTTACGGTGCCGTAAGCACCAATAAGAGAAAAATCGACTTACAGAGGAAATCAACGGATCCCCACTGTAAGCTGAGGACGCACTGTATGTAGCATTCTATCTCAAGCATAAGTTGCATTGCTTTGGATGCTACACTTGTAAAACCTACAAACTACAAGGTTATCATCTAACACTTCATTCCCTGGTGCTGGTTACTGATTATTTAATAAAAGAGCAATTTTCACATAAGGTTCATCAAGTTACAATTTGCATGGCAAGGGAGTCGGATGAGTTTTCTTCAAAAGCCCCTGTAGCATTATGCAGTACAGTACTACTAACAGTAACATGCATAGCACTTATTCCTTTATTCATCAGCTACTTTTTTCATGCATATCCTTTACTATCTTCCTACAGACCAACCTAACTTGACCTTTTTCAGTCCTAATTTTAAAAAAGAACTATTTTGACAGCTTGGCTGGGAAGTCTACGCTAGTTGAACCTTATAACCTAATAGGGACACATCATGTAAGTGGTATAAGGTAGGCTCTACCTCTACATACTGGTACACAGCCAAGGCTAGGCCTATGTGCCAATATGTGCTTAGGTAGTTGGGTAGTATAGAGAGTAGGGAGACAAGGATAGGCGTTGGTAATTTTGCCTCCTTGCAATAAGTTCCATAGAATAAGAGTTACTCTGCATATTCAAAGCCACCAGAAAAGTAACTTACCTGGTTAATTTCCATCAATTTGCTGATCAACAGTTTTTTCCTTGAAAAAAATCTTTTTCTGGTAATTCTATATATTAGCTCCTCGCCTGTTTTTACCTTTTCAACTGGTTTTTTCTACACTTTGAAGGGTTCTGATACTGGCTTTGCATGTTTGTTGTCAGCCAAATGGAATGTCCCTTCGCCATGTTTAGTACTGGCCCGGGGGGGTTGGGTACCCATACGTTAACAAGTTATTGCACTTGCCGGACGGGATATGAACCGTTCGAAACAGACGTAGCCGTGCTCTGTCTTGTGAAGATCACGTATGGAAACCCTGCCAATCCATTTCAATATTCACTGTTAGCCTACTTGGGGGGGAGGGGGGTCCAGGGAGAATGAAGCCCCCTGGCCAAGTCAGGGCACGGCTCCCTATGCCAGGTAGGAAGATAAGGACTGGTTCAGTCAGGACATCGCATTCTAGAAAGATTAGGTTTGACCCATTTTCACAGTTGGATTTCTCACACCCACCCCTATCTCCCACCTCCGCTTCTGCTCTTGGTGCTTGACTTCATCACACTCTGCAATTTCACCCACTGCAAACTACTCCCTTCGTGACCTCTACTCTGAATTCTACCCCTAAAATTCTTCTAGCC